>NC_071255.1:3341736-3374236 GCF_023375685.1 Ictalurus furcatus | reverse complement strand
CAAGATAACATAATCAAAAGAGCACCAGAAGAACACCGTTACCAAGAGGCTAGGATGCACATTTGCTCTGTTATCAACTTGTCATCCATCTAATGTATCTTTTCCACCCTCTTCACCTTGCATATACTGAGGATCTGTTTTAATTCTAATCTCATGTGTAAGCTCAGCAATGAGAGTGAAAAATTGCAGAGCAAGCACACATACTGCGCCAGTAACACAATACCAGAAATTTGTGTTACCAGACGGACTTCCACAGACACGCTTTTGTCCGTTTCTCTCCGTGTAGGTAGATCCTCGATGCCACGACTCTTCGGTGTGCATGCGGAGGTGCCGTCCTGCTCAGGCATGCTGCTGTCCACAGCTGATGTGCTTGCCAGCCAGTTCCCAAGAGTGGTAGTGCCTGCTAAACCAGCAGTGGCACTCAGACTCAAGCCTAGACTGGTGCCAAGGGCACTAGACAGACCGGCACCAGAGACTGGAAAGAAAGCTGAGTCAATTTACAGGATCGCATAAAATGTTTACACTGATGTGCTTCTTAAGAAGAACATCCGGGTAATAATTACAGTAGCTCATCACCTAATCCACAGGTTCATAACCCTGATCCTGTAGTACCCCAAGTCCTTCACATTTTCGTGTGACACTCCAGGACCAGGGTCGGGAACCTGTACCTAATCGATTATATAAGTGGAATATAGTACCTATGCTGGCAGAGTTGGTCGTCAAGGAGCCTGACAGACCAGAAGTGCCTGTTAAAGTGCCTGTGAAGTCAGGTAGACTGGTCAGAGAAGGGCTGGTTAGGATGTCCAGATCACAGCTCTTTGTAAAGTCAACATCGCTGCAGCTGCTGAAGTCTTCCGGAGTCTTCCAAAGGCCTTCTGATACCTGCCTGTGTGCAGACATAGACATGTCTGGGTATGTATGCCTAATGTCCCCTTAGCCATGTGAGTGTATTTGTGGATTTTTTAAAATGTGTGTGTGTGTGTATGCATTACCTCCTCAGCAGTGCGAGTGTATCTGTGACATTTCTGCAGCGTTTCAATAAAGCATCGAGCCTCAGCGGTTCCTCCTTCAGAAACTTCACTGCCTCGACCTCCACTCGTAGCACCACGCGCATTTTACTTTGCAGCGTCGGGAACTGATCTGGAGAGACGCACATCCCCACATGAATGAATTCTGAACAGAATTATATTTTAAGTCCTTGCTGTTTTTAGTGATCAGTCTGGGATCTCGCTCTGAGCATCATCCTGCTCTCTGATTGGCCAGTTTTTGTGAATGATCTGTTCCTGCACTCACTCTTAAGTTTGGTCAGGGTCTCTCCAAGCCTCCGGAGCTCTTGAATTTTCTGTTCCACTTCTTGTTCTGTTACCAAATGATGGTTTAGCCCTGCCCCTGTCTTCATTTCTTCCACTGAATGTTCCAGATCACTGGAACCACAATACACACATGCAAGATTATAGCAACATTTTTAGTACTACAGACAGTCCCATATTCCTGTTGTTGCTTTTAACATGTCCTTGTTGACTTTGTGACCCTTGGTGACTCTGACATGCTAATTCTCTACATCAGTAATTACCTTTGACAGCAATGTTGCCTCAACCTCTTGTGATTTGTACAATGCAATATCTAGCCCATGAAAACTATTTACCTTGCTAAGAAACTGAGCTAGATAATCATTAAGCATACCAACCAGCTAACAGAGTATTCTGTGTTATTTAAGCTATCATGGATCCTATAAATAGAGCAAATTGGTAAACAAAAATTATGTAGCATTTTAATATAGAAAACTTACATTTTTGTTACACTTTTTTTCCACCATTTACCACATTTTTATATCTTTCAAGAAAATTGCATCGAAATCAACTTCTCCATCGGCATCACTGAGTCAACTAACTTGAGTTAGATTTGATAATAGCAAATATATAGGTTTGCAAATGTCTTGAACTCACTGCGGCTGCTAATAGCAGACTTAACGACGATGATCTCTTAAACTTTTCACTTCTGTGGCTTCAATACGGCTTCTAGCAATATTGGCTAATTTAACAACCGTATTGTGTAAGTATAACCACAAAGTCATGAGCAAGCTAGCTCACATTTGGTTGGCTATTTTAACCATTAGTCATTTTTGCTAGTTACAGAACAACAGGCAGCTATGGCTGCAGGGGTAAGCAAGTAGCTAGCTAACACGAGTGCCTGTTGTAATGTACCTAGTAAAACGGGATAGTTTCACAAACGCATTGTACAAATAAAACCACAAATTCACTAGCAAGCTAGCAAAAATTTGTTTAGGTATGTTAACAACTAGCCAATTTTTCTAGCAAGTGTGATGTGTTATTATTGTGTTTCTTAAAACAAGCAGCCTAGCTTGCTATTAAGCTAGCTAGTATTAGGCTGTTATATTGTGTAGAGAAAGATTAGTGATATCATGTGATCAAGTTTGCAATTTTCACACGACATTCCCCGGACTTAACTTTAGCTAATTAATCAATGATCTGTCCGTAGGATAGTGATGGAGATTAAGTCAATAGTGAAACAGTGATGGGAAATATTAAATAACAACATGCAGATGTGTTCGTCTGGATTAGCTCACTGTAGCTGCTGTATAATCAGTTCCTCTTCATTGAGATAGCGCAGTCTCTCTTCCTCCACGAGGAGGCGCTGGCGTTGTAGAGGATCTTCCTGCGTCCGAGATGCTTCGATCAGACAAAGGCCCAAATCGGCCTCTGCTTGCCTCAGCAAAGAGTGCACTGAGTCCTGATTCTGCATCTGAAAACATGCAAACAAAATCAAATCACTCATCAAGGGTCATATTAGTAAAGGTCAAAGTCGATTTTGCTGGAATTCTCCATCATACAGCACACCTGTATTTTGCGTAACTGTGACAGCTGCTTGCGTAGCTCCGTCGTACTCCGTTGCAAGTAATTGACATGCACTTGCATTTGGGATCGAGACATTGTAATCGGCTGAGATGTTCCAGTGGGCGGTGGTGGCATCAGGGCCAGAGGAGCCGAGGGAGTCGTGGCTGACAGAGAGAAGAATCGAGGTCAGGAGACAGCAAGAGTGAAGTTAAGCAACTCCAGTGTAGTTTTTGCTTTGAAATGACATTTCGTTGTCTGGAAACCTAATTGACTAGGATTTTTAAAATGGTAGCTTGTGTAAAATAATAATGAATGGCAAGCTAATTCACAAGTTCAATGCAATGTCCTTTCCCCTTCTGTGAATTGGCTCTTCTGCCATTTGAACTTTTGGTTTTAACACTGGTTTAACTGAAAAAAGTGGAAAAGCAATCTCCTGCATCGCCGTAGCAAGGGGTCATAAATCACAAATACTTTGGCAAAACTGTAGACACATGGGATAATTTGAGACTCTCTTTAGCAACATATACATACAGTGCTAAACACATAGTAATTCTTTTGGAATACAATACTGCAAACTGGGACACAGATGTACTTTACCTGAGGCTTGTGTCATCACAACACCTCTATGGGGTCTGTACATGCAACACACATCTACATATTCCTCAAGAAATGTAAAACACATACGGCTTACATCCAAGCAATGTCCATGTCATCAGCGCTATTGCTCTCTTTGGAAAAAGGGAACAGAACATGCCGCTGATGAAACCATTTTTCTAGGGTTCATTCCAGTGGTCAGGGGTTGCAGTACAAACATTCCAGGATTGTTTGGGTTAAACACACTTACTTACACATACATTGTCAGAGGGTCTTTCGATCTCAGGGATCTACTTTCCCCTGACTCTGTTCTGAATGATCTACAGCAGGTACCAAAATCTCTCAGTCCCCTGTTTTTCATTTGATCAGTTATGGAAAACTACTAGAGTACAAATGTACTATGCTTCTAATTCTCATGTTAAACTAAACTAATCTTGAACAAAACAGTAGCTCTGACAGAAGTTCTGCCTGCAGGGCAAATCACAGTTTTATATTAATGCACTAGTGCCTAGTGAAAGCCTAGTGATAAGAGTATGAGTGGAAATAAGAACGAACTTAACATTAAACGTAACTATAAATGGAGAAAACGACGTGACATGCCATTCTTGAATAAATTAAACGTCGCTGGCATTGGCAAAAGGATTTGGTGTAAGAGAAATAAAACCCTTCTTGATGTGCTGATATTGGAAAATGATCAACTTCAGAGTAGAACCGTCACGCCAGGCTGGATCACACCATGGGTGGTAACGTCATTGATTATTTTTGCGATAGCAGCCCACCTTAGTGTGTTTCATTCCTATCTAACACACCGTTTTAATTACTGTTTCTAGACGTCGCCTCAATTACCATTCTCCTCATGTTTTTGCCCTATAGTAAAATAAATACATGCTAAATGTTTGTATTATCCTCAACTGAATAATGTTCGTTTATTAGGGATTTTATGCTACACGTTCTACAGCAGTTACAGTAATTTGTTGTTTTTTATGGTAAAAAACAGTACTGTTAACTGTTAACAGAACTTAGGCAGGTGTGTCTTATATTCCTGAGTCATTTATCTATAAAAAATACATTGTATTACCAAAGAATAACAATTGTTTTGTCATAACTGATGAAATAAAAACAGTTCTTAGTGGTAGGTTCGACGGACTTTGGACAAACAGAAGTCGACAACACCTTCAGTGGAGTGTAGCGAAGAAACAGAGTGACAGACACACACATAAATACCTTTTCCTTTTCTAGACCTGCCAGCTGAAACACAAAACACGTCAAGGGTTAACCTGTGTCCTTATCCTAATGAATGTAGGTGATGTTCAGGCCGTTTTATGCCATGTTTTGAACAGGATTCAAGGCCTTCAGATTAAAGAGAGGCAAAAAAGCACCTCGGATGCAAGGTGGGCATGGTTGTATGGAAAAGTGATGGGATCATGCGGTTCTGAAGCGGGGAAGCCAATGCAGCGGACTTTTTAATTGGAACAGCTGTTTGTCTGGTCTCTCTAAACCGAAGTGTTGAAAAACTATTACTTGAATGTGACCCATCTATTAGGTCAGTAAGGAATAACTAGAATATAGGAAGTCATACAAAGTGAAGCTTATTTGCTCCGTTCCATATGATTATAGACCTTGTGCATTCTGATTGCTCGGAATGAGTTTTCAATATCAGAAGCTCAGACAGTGGTTTGTCGTGCATTATCGTTTCTGTAGTAATTTCACGTCATGTTGGACCTCATTGTTGATTCATTTCCTACAACAGTTGTGTTTGTTTCTTTACGTGTCACACATTCACACATATACAGTACTTACTCTCAGGTGCTGAGCAGTCGCTTGCTGTTTCTGCCTTGTCACTGTAGAAGAAGATATCTGTCACACACTGTCTGCTATTAATATCCATTCATATCCAGGCTCTATTGCAAGCTCCAGAAGGCCACTATCAATCTGTTTTCATCTCAACATTTATATAAAGAGTACATTCTAATGCATTTCTCCATATTGATTCATGAAAAACTAACACACACTTTGTCAAATTGGGTTAATGTCACTACAGGTATAAACCTGTAATCCTTGGTTTAGCCATGCATGATTTACTTTTTATGATTAAAAAAAAAAAAAAAAAGAAAATTGGGAAAATGTCTCACGGACTGTCCGGGGGTCGGGTAAGAACACTCTGGACCAGACCAGTCAAACTGGCTATCTGCTTCTCCATGGCCTCCATTCGCTCCCTAAGACACACAAATGCTTTACTCAACATATTATAATTATGATAGAATAATTAGCCCTTACTGTCGACTAAGCAATATCCATCCATTCATCCATTTTCTGTACCACTTATCCTGCACAGGGTCCTAATATACCCAATAATACTGTATAATAATGATAAGCAAAAATGAACAATTATGGAAAAGTCATTACCCTGAAAGCCATTACCAAGCTCATAATAGCCGGAATGATCTTTAACATCATTTCACATCATTTATATGCTAAATTGGTCATTTTGACAAAAATCATTAAAGTTTACCTTGTATCGGTTTCGTATCCCGCAAGGGCGACTCCCTCACCTCCTGCTCCACCCATCACACACATCTGGTCCAGCAAAGGGCCCCCGACTCGTGCTTTATGACCCTCTACATACACCGTCCCATCTTTTCTGAATCCCTGCCGTCCTGGTGATCCCCGACCTGAGTGACCCCTGTACGGCTCCAGCTTCTGCGGTGATGCAGGTGGCAAAGTTCGGAAGCCCATCGGGCCGTAAGGCTCAGCATAGAGTGGTCCTCCAGGCCTGTAGAGGGCAGCATCAATTTCGCAATGCAGAGCAGCAGCTGAATACGGGCTTAGGGACCGCAGTGACCCGCGTCGAAAAGCGAGCGATTGGGGTGAAGCCACACCATGGACGAGTGCGTAAGGATCAGCATACGCTGCCTCGTTCTTCAGGAGCACCACACTCTTTGATGGTGATGCTGGCGCCTCCTCATCCGGTCTGACATCCCGTCGCTCCAAGATGGCGCTGGAGGAGGGGCAGAAGGCAGGGTGGTTGGGGTTCTGGTGCTGGTAAGCGTGGGGCTGAGGGGATGGGGGTGGACCAGCGTATGAGGAAGGCCGAACAGACGCATAAGAAAGGCGGGCATGCGGGCGGGACGGGGAGGCTGACGGAGAAGAGGATGAAGGGTGGGCGTTCAAGCGGCGAGTCGGAGAAGATTCACGCGAGGTGTACGCTAGCTCCCTCTGCTGGACGGAGGCAGAAGCAAGAAAAGAACACAAATGAACCGCCACGTAATTCAATACATACATATCAATATGTACAATGGTGCAGTTTAATATATTTACAGAAATGGCAAAAAGTTTTGACCCCTTGCTACCCTTCATGAGCCCCTGCCTTGTGAACCAATTGAAAACAAGTGGGCGGGGCTTTGATGTCTCTTATGATGGTTTCTTATGATTAAATATCGGTCACAATGGAGTGTCTTCTTGTGTAATCTTTCTGTCGCTTGAAAAAAAAAATTGCTGTCTCTTCCACCGACAATTCTGAGATTAATATTTTTTTTTCTCTCTTTCTGCTAGGGATTTCTTCTTAGCAATGGTGGCACCTCTGTGTTTATGGGATCATGCACTTAGGTATATTCATACACTAGTAATAGTGTAAGTTTTTGTTCCCTGTTTTTGTGTCTTTATTCCCAACATAAGTCAGTGTGTATGTGTGTGTGTGAGAATGTGTGTTTGGCAGACGGCCGCTTCCTCAAGAACCAAGTTAATTAATACCTACATTAGCATATACTCATTTTTCAAAGGTATACTGCATGGTCCAACAGTCTAAGTATTGCCAATATAAGTTATTTCTGTCTTATATACAGCTTTGTCAAATTAGTTCTGTAAAATAACTTTTTTTTTAAATAAATGGAAAATGTAACGCATAGAGAAGCGTCCTCACCAAGTCAGTATAGGTTTTAAGTCTTTAAAAGAAACTGTTTTCAAATTAAACTTTTTTTATATATATATACTGATTTTCGTTTTCATTTGATATTTAGCTCCAGTTTGTTTGCTTATATTAGTTTATGGGGTTTTTTCTATAGGGTTCAGCTTTAGTTTCAGTAAATTTAGTTCTAGGGACAGATTAAAGGTTATGTAACATTCCTTTGAATGTTATATAAAACAAATCAAACAACAGACTTTTGTTTGGATTGTGTACAATTATCCACAGCAAAAAAAAAAAAAAAAAACACGTTATTAGAATAGGATTTGGCTTTTTTGTGTAAGCAAATTAATTTCCGGATATTTAAATATTTCCCCACACTTAAGGAGAACGACTACTAATTTTGTGTGAACAGTAGATTGAGCTATTTTTCCGTTTAATATGTGGATTTAGCAGACAGTAGCTGCATTTACATGGACAACAATAATCCACTCTTAATCCGATTAAGACCATACTTTGATTAAGAAACTACCATGTAAACAGCAATTTTTACTTACCTTAATCTAATTAAGGTCATAATCGAAGTAAGCAATAATCGCATTAAGACAGATGGAGTACTCCTGTTTTAGTCGCATTATGGACGTGTATTACAGACATGTAAACACCTTAATCACATTATGAGCGTCGCGTGAGAGTTTTCACCGCATTTTGCGACAGGACACGATCACACACGGCAGTCTTACGTTTTATGGCGAACAAGAGAGCACGGCTGCGTCCCAAACCGCAAACTTTCCTACTATAGGCCTGTAGTGGGGAAAAATACATGTATCTCAGCTACTATATAGACGGTAACTACGCGATTTGAGACGCAGCCCATGGCTTCAAACAGTTGTCTAATAGCACGTACAGTATGACAAATAATTAACTGCACTTAAAGCGTTCGTAAAAAAAAATAAATAAAAACACCCAAAACTGTATACGGTACCATAACGAAGACGAACTGTATGTTGATACGTGAAATTCTGGAGGGACGTCGGACGGCGGTGACGTAATGACGCGGGCTGTTGATCTAATTATGTTCTATAACATGTAAAACGGGAACATGACAGGAGTATTCTAAAAGCAACTCATGTAAACACCTTAATCACATTATTATCTTAATCAGAGTAGGGTCAATAATTAGATTACTGCTGTCCATGTAAACGTAGTCAGTGTGTTCTTCAGTAATATAATGCGTCGTCAGTCTTTTGGATGCTCACCCGCAGGTCTCCGTTGGTGACGTGGCCGTGGTGTGCGTGATGGTGAGTGCTGTACGCGGTGTCTCGGCAGTAGATCTTGAGGACGCAGCGGTCGTGGATCCGGCGAGGGTCATCCAGCTCGTAGAAGACGTTGCGTGCCTCGTCTTTGATGAGGATGGCGGTGGCGGGCGAGCGGAGCGCGCTCATATTCAGCTGCTGAGGGAACACATGGACAATCAGCGCATGCAGAGTCTCCATGCTGCTCAGCTCATGGCTGAGGTGAACACGCCGTGTCTCATCTCCAAACTGCAGGAACAGAACACCTGAGGATCGACAGAGAGAGAGAGAGAGAGAGAGAGAGAGAGAGAAAGAAATGGGTAAGGAGTAAGATTTAGAACAGAGAGGAAGGAGAAAAGTCAACCAGTAGATTAACGCCATTTTGTGAGTGTGGGTGTATTTGTGCAGTGTATTTGTGCAGTGTCGACATTAGGACAAATCTCATGGGAGGGCTTCAGGCTTTCTACAGGGGAACAAAGATTGCAGTTTAACAAAAAATCCCAGCAGTCTCTGGGTGTAAACCTCACTTCTCAGCACCTTGTGAGACCTACTGCCACGTTGAAACGGGCTCCCATGGTGACTACGTTTATGACAGTTAGAAATGTGACGCTGTAGTAAATCAACACTAGAGCGCATTTGAATTCTCAATTCTGATTGGTCAGAAGGAGTTCTAATATGTTATGATTAAATGTTACTGTTATAACATGACCATTTTTTCCATTCAGCAAAGTGTCCACCATTTTGAAGGGCCTTTCTCATCACTTCCCTATAAGTCGCCCTTCAGAATTCCCTGTGTAGAAAGGACCCCAGTTGATGTGTATACTGTATGTTGTGCTGTGAGTGTTTATAAGTAGATGTGGGCAGGGCTGTACCTGGTGGGCGGAGCTTGTTCTGGCTGGGAGAGCGGGCAAGTGGTAGGCTCTGTCTGAGGCGGTTGGAGCGGCTGAAGCCAAGAGCAAGATCAGCGTCTCCCATGGTCTCTAGGTTCTCTGCCGAGGCGTAGAGCGACCGTCCTCCACCCTGATCGGCAAGAGAGTGATGACCTCCACCACCGCTGGCACGCGGAGTCCTCGCCTACAGAGGGAGAGCAAGAGCATGATGAAGCATCTGTCGTATTTGTCATCACAGACCATACTCTCTTGATAGAAGACAAATCTAGAACCGTTAAGGGTTCGCTTTGTAGGACCTTACAACGGAATATAATAGGAAGTGTCTCAAGAAGAAACTTCTTTAGAGAGCCAAGAACAAGAGACTCAACAGTCAGTTTCCACCATCGGAAAGTCTTCAGGATGGAGGTCTGCTGTGTTTTTATGCCTCCTCCACTAAGTAGTGGTGACATTCATTTTTCCTCCATACGTACATCTGTCCAAGTTTCTCGTTAGTGTGATATCTCAAGAACAATTGGCTGAATGGTTGTAGGATTTTATATCCCACTAACCAGCAGATGAACTGAGTAGATTTTGGAATGGGATCCAAAGGTCACAGCAAGGTCAAATGTCTGAAAGTGGGAGTTTCTTCAATAGCGCCCTTCCTAGGATATTTCTGGCATACAAATTAGTAAGGAGGACTAGACGTGGTGGCGGAGGGTTTTTACTTGTTTGTCTTATTAATGTCAAGAAAGAGAGAGAGAAAAAAAGAGAAGCTAGTGAGGGAACGAGTTTTATATGTTCACAGCTGCCATAACATCAGTGATAACAGGAACTAACAAAGTACAATGTGTTGTCCTTTAATGAATGAAAATCGCAACTATTGGCAAAGGTATAAGAAAAACAAAAACACTTTGTGACATGCTGTTATGGGAAAATAATCCATTTCTTATAAACGTACACCTCGTTTTGAATTGTTAAATTATTATTAATATTATTAATTATGGAAAACGCTTTTAATTGTGACACATCACACTTTCTCTATTTAGTTATGTTAATATTGTGGAACATCTATGAATATGTAGTTTTTAGATCATTTCCCTTTATTTATTTATTTTGTTGAACTGCATTAGCTAAATGTTAATACGGGATGTTCTGACTCTCAGAGTAAGCTTTTTTTTTTAAAGTCAGTCCTATCAACTAACGTTCCTAAAGTGACATTTACACACAACGCTGGAGGAACGTATTAACTCAAGGAGATGTTGGTTGCTAAAAGAAATCATTTACTTGGTTTGGTTTAAATAGTTCACTTCTAATTCTATTATTGAACAGGAAGCATTACCAGAGTGATGTTGCACATTTGCCTTTACAAACTAGTGAAGTAAAATGACTTCTCGGTAGTGCACTCAGACTTTAATTAGCTGCACTGTACTAACAGATGTGCAGAACTGAACAATGATGCCTTATGGGAAGGTAGCGGGCCAGCAAGGAATAACTTTGTGTGTGTGTGTGTGTGTGTTATAGAGAGTGTGAGAAAGAGCCTTTGTACGTTTTAGCCTCATTAGTTCCGCTTCACTGGCAAACAGTGACAAAGCACAGACACACACACACACACACACACACACACACACACAGTGGATATCCATCTTTAGAGTCTAATGTGTTCTTTTTTATGCGCAGGAAACAAGTAAAATGGCCTGGAGACATCTAACTCCTGTAGGCAGGGAAAATGGGGAAATTATGAATATGCATGATTATGCAAATTAGGAACCGCCTCTTGCCATCCCGACTCCACCACTTCACCAACTACTTTGGTTACTGTAGGCCATGGGTTATCCTCATTGGATTTGTGTGTGTGTGTGTGTGTGTGTGTGTGTGTGTGTTTGTAGATCATGGACATTATTAAAGGAAACCGCCACCATGACTTATATTCAAATATTTGAAAAATGATATTTTTTAACCCACACACACTCACACATACACACGGGTTCAGTCAGGACAATAGAGTCAAACTGGATGTGTAACCAGTTAATTAACCTCATGTTGTAACACACTAATTGCGATGACCGTGTCAGAGTGACAAAGCCTATTGATACTGACGCAGCGTGTTTGTGGGTCAGTGGCGTAGCCAGGATGTCATTTTTAGGGGTCTGGTTATGAAGCGACAGGCGTCCGGCAAGCATTATGTCTCAAAGGCATTATACTTTTACAACTACAGGTCACGAAAGTGTTAAATATTTGCAATTATGAAAAACCATTAATAAACTGATGCATTGCATTGCACGACAAATTGCATTAATAAATGAATAAACTGAGTCGTTACAGTTAAATGGTGTCAAATGAATAGGCGTTTTAATTAACAATTTAATGGCGGCAGGAAATCACATGGACTCACCACGCAGGAAATGCAACATATGGAGCAGAAATTTCTAGAGCAAATTTTCCATGAGCCATGTTCTGATCAAGTCAAACAATATAATCATTGATTAAAAATGGCAGCTAACAAGATTACAGTGTTTGTTTCTGAGTATAAGGAATTACAAACAGTAATGGTGGCTCGTCCACAGGGGCAGGACAGTATGTACAAAACATTTAATCTCCATAAAGTCCTCATTCACAATTCCTCAGCACATTTTACATTCCTTTGAAATACTTATGACCTTTTTAGAGTCACCAGCAGCACCTTTTTAGAGTTCACTACTCCATTTAGAGTTATTATTGCACCTAGTGGTCGGAAATGGGAACTACAACAAACCCTAATAGACACCCACTAGGTCAGGAATCACGCTGCCCCATGCTCACTCTAGGAACATTTACAGTGGAGGAGGAGCAGTTAATGACAGGGTTGGCAGCGGTTTTCATACCAAATTAGACTAGTTTAAAAATACTAATAATACCACCAAGATCTTGTTTGACTGCAAAAAATCTGATTTAAATACAATACATTACTGCAAACAAAGGCAAAGTGTACGTGCAGACAGTGTGTGTATGATGTACATAAAAAGAAGAAATATGTGTCTCCCGTTTTCAAATTTCTTGGGCTAGTTTCAAATGTTTTGTCTAGTTTTTGGGATGTACGCTGCATTAAACACAACTGAATTAGCTGCTAGACTGTATATTGATGTCACTCAAGGGCCTATTACAGGTTTACTGTAAAAATAGCCTATAGCATAAATCAAGTTTGACAGCCTTTCAACTTAATTTTGTTTGCGACTATGTCGTTATAAATCAGTCATCAATAGTTGTTTTTTTTTCTTATTCATTCCTCATTATTCAACATCACCATCACGTCTCCAGTGTACAGTATGAATTTGGGGACACTAGGACCTGGGGCTGTGCCGCTCTAATCTAATTTTTGCCTTGGCTGTACTACTCGCAATACAAAGTGAGAGAAGCGACTTTAATGTCTGTTGGCAAATACTTAAGTTGGCTAAAAGCTTATTATGTTTAAATAGATTTAAATGAAGACATCTAGATAATTGTGGCTAATTATGTTCAATATACAGCTAGGTTTTGAGTTTTACCTGACCGTTACCAGCCTATTAGCTAGCTACCATTAGGATAGTGATCAAGAACAAATTGAGCGGGAGTTGCTTAAGCCGTTAGCTAAAATTCCTTCTAAGCATAAACAAAATAATTTTACGACTTTATTGTTTATTTTAGAGGTTCGCACATCAAACACTGGCTACTTTTATTTCATCACAGACCAAACAACTATGGTTTTCTATTCATTTTTGCCTATTGCTATTCTTAAAACAATTCATAATAACCAAACATTTTGGGCCATTTTTTTAATCCCTCCTGGGGGAACACATCCCCAGGCTGCCCTAATAAGGACCTACTATCCATAAATCTCTAAAGACATCAGTGCTAGCAGAACAAACACAAATATGCTTGATTACGTAGTGGCAAGAGCTTGTAAATTGTATTGTCTGAAGGGTACATAACAACTATAACAGTGGCAGAAATTCAGCAAAGGGAAGAGACTCAGGAGACTTTACTGTTCATTACAGATCTAGACTGCTCGCTCATTAACTGCTTTGATGTTACCTTAGCAACAGTCCTCTCAGCACAAACCATCAGAGTATAATTGACAGCACATAGCTTGTGGAAGCCACTGGAGACTGAAAAAAACACGAACACTTGTCTTACGTTTGTGGAAAAAAGCACTTGCTTAAGCTTGTGGAAACCTCGATGGGCAGATGAATCATCAAAGTGAAACTTTGAGACAAACAATGGGACCTATTAAAAACACCAAAAAAAAAAAAAAAAACACGTACATTTTGTGAGAATGTCATGCCCATGGCAGTGGGTAGCCACATCAGCTCCAGGGTCCACAGACCCACCACCACCTTGACCAGGTCTGAACTGGTTACTGAAGATGAATGAATGATGTGTGGCATGCCCATAGTCATGAACAGTGGTGCCAATAACCCAGGCCCATCCCAAATCTGAGGAACATTCAGGGTTTCAATGTATAACCATCGTTCCATCAGCTGAAGCCCATTTCTAAATGCAGCTTAGCTGTGCAGTAATACAATAATCCATAAAATAGCCTACTTAGTTCCAGTATTCTGGTCTTCAACTTTGTAGCATCCTAGCAACTGTTCCTGCTTACTAAAGTATATGATCCTGTGGCCAAGAGAAAGGCTCAACCAACCTTTGTTTAAAAAAAAAATTAAGTATACAATTCAAGTGGTCAGAGAGTGTAGTATCTTCACAAGGTGCAATATCTTAAAGGCAAAGACTTAAAAATCCCTGTGAGTACTTTGCTGGTGTACTTCCCAATCTTCAGTACCAAGAGAGTTTGAATCCCATTTCTCAGCATGAAGATTTCACAACCCAGCTACTCTTTCCCTGCTGAAATGGATGGGTTTTTGAACGAGAATCACATTGAAGGAGAAATCTTGAAGGAGAGGTTTGTCGGATAGGCAGTACCAGTCCAAATGGAAGATCTCTTCTAGCTTCTTCAGAAAGCCACAGCAAGAGAAACTGGGCCCTTCTCAGCCATACAGCAGATGGGAAGGCCTGTGGTCAGACAACAAAGTACCATGGCTGCTGCTCTAGTTTTTCTGGAACTGCTCTGAGGGATACTAAAGCACTTCCTCCCACCAGACGTTGGACCATATTTGGTGCACTAACCCGGCTGGAGTACTGTAGGTCAAGAATCTTAACGGCCATCTGCTTCCGTCTCCACTTCCAGGATGTCTGCAGAGAAGAACACTGATTTGGTCCCCCACTTTTCCTTGGGGAACCCCCAGTGATTTCATAGATTAGTGAGAGAAGTCTAATTCTAGGGCAAATGATTTAACTTAATACCCATTAGTTTACCAAATAGGTGGTGGTGTTTGATTGGTAATCAATAAACTTATGGTAAAATTAGAAGAGAAACTTTTGCCAGACTGGATTTTTAATTCTAATGATTACGAGTCTTTATTTATCACATACATATGCACAGTGAAATTCTTTTCTTAGCATACCCCAGCATGTCAGGAAGTTGGGGTCAGAGTGCAGGGTCAGCCATGATACAGTGCCCCTGGAGAAGAGAGGGTTAAGGGCCTTGCTCAAGGGCCCAGCAGTGGTAGCTTGGCAGTGCTAGGGCTTGAACCCCCGACCTTCCGATCAGTAACCCAGAGCCTTAACCGCCAGGCCACCAACTTCTATATATATATATATGTTTTTTTTAAACATAGGAACCTACCTCCTGAACAATATTTAAAGGTAATTTCCTAAAGGGACAGAAAGAATCAAATCTAATCAAATTCGAATCAGCTGCCAAAGTACATGTTCTAGAAGTCTTGAAGAAATGGTCTTGGAGGCTGGTTGCAGCTTAGAAAAAGGTCTTTGACGGCACACAGAAGAGATTTCAGTATGTTCAAGACCATAAAGCTTGATGTGATAGAAAGCCTTGAGTGGTGAGTCCAATTTTGTGATTTTATTCCCCCACAAAAGCAGCAGTATGTCAGAAAAAGAGCCTATGAGACGTATAAGTCTGCAGGTTTCTCTGACAGCTGTCATGGTCCGGGGTGCATTTCAGACAGCGATGTAGGAAATGTGGTGCAGATCAATCGGATGATGAACGCTGAGGAAATATGAACAGATTTTGATTTATCATGCAGTACCTTTGGGAAAATAACCGAGTGGTAAAAACGTTCTTCCAGCATGATAATGACTCCCTGAACACACTGCAAACACAATTAAAACCCACTTGAAGCAAAAGACAGATGGCCAAACAGTACTAAATCGGGCACCTCAGACCAGAAATAAACATTGTTAAAGCTGTGTGAGATCACTTGGGCAGCTTACATCAAAAGAAAAGTTATAGCAAATTGTTGCTGAAGGATTCCAGCAAGTAAATACACAATATGGCCAAAACTGTGTGAACCCATACTGTATGAAGTTCTTCCCTAAACTGTTGTCACAAAGTTGGAAGAACACAACTGTATCGAATGTCTTTGTATGTTGTATCATTACAATTTCACTTCACTGGAATTAAGAGAAACCTGTTTGAGTGTGACAGTGCCCCTGTGCACTAAGTGCGGTCCATGAAGACATGGTTTGCCAAGGTTGGAGTGGAAGAACCCAAGTTGCCTGAGCCTTGATCTCAACCCAACACTTCTGAGATGAACTGGAACACCAATTGCACTCCAGGCCTCCTTGCCCGACTTCAGTGCCTGACCTCACTAATGCTCTTGTATCTGAATGGACAAACATCTACAACCACGTTCTAACCCAAATTTAGTAGCACGCCTTCCCAGAAGAGTGGAGGTTACTATAGTATAAGAACTCAATCTGGAATGGCATGTTCAAAATGGATGTATGGGTGTGATGGTCAGGTGACCAACTGTTTCCAAACACATCACCAATGCCCACAATTCCCAACCAGAATACTTCATAAAACAAGGAATATCTATAGCAATGCTAAATTAACCAGTGTTACCCAGGCTTCTGTAATCATCAACTTTTGTGTAATTATGACTTATAGTATAAGTATATTGTCATATGCAGGGATATTAGTTAGTAAAATACATTAGACATATTATTAACTTTGTAATGGGAATTAGCCAAACGGTTCCTATTAATCACTGTAAGGAATAAAACATGTTGGGGACACAGAAATTTGGCAACACTAACAATTTAACATCTGCAAATCAAGTTAGTTACTGTTATCGGTTTTTCCTGTTATCGACTCTTCCATTGTGAATATGGATTCACAATCTATTCAGTGTAGAATTAGCTGAACTGTGGTATCTTGTTGTATAATGAGATACTTGAAAATTCAGTACATCAGTGCTTCCTTGTTTTCTTGTAGGCAGCAGGATACAGAGACAGGAATTATAAAGGGCATTAAACCACAGCTTGTTACCACAAGGTCATCACGAAAGATCACAAGACTCCTGTGGGGAAACTTTAAATCCCATTAGAAAACCATCAAATTCATACAGAATCAATCCCAGCTCAGCATTTAAACCATTAAGAGGGGAAATTTTTCACAGGTCCTTTGGATGGTTAAAGTTCTTCGCTTTCTTACGAGGAACCTTTCCACAAAGGGAAACCCACTGTCATGTGGAGGGTTGGAAAATAGTTGTGTAATTGTACTTAAGTACTATTTGGAAGATTTGTACTCAAGTATTATTGAAATGTCTTCTTGATGTCTTCTTCAATTAAATTTACAAAATATATAACATTTTGTGCCTCTTACATTTTCATTTGGACCTTTCATTTTGACTTGTTACAAATCTCAAATGCCATGAGATTTTTTTTTCTTAGTAAGATGCTGTCTTTTGCTGGATTCTATAATACATATTTAGAACTCATCATTAAATCTAAAGAAGTATGTTGCGTTAACTTTTTTAAATTTATTTTTTTAAGAGTTTTGTAAATGATCACGCTAGATAAGTTTTAGAAATTAGCTAGCTAGTTACATTTTTTGTGAAATTAGCTAGGTAAATTAGTTATGTCTTTAAGTTTTGTAAATTAGCTAGCTAGTTGAATTCTGTAAAATAGCTTGCTAGTTAAGTTTTGTTTATGGTACTAATATGCATTAGCATTCAATTCAACAGGGTTATAAAACTTAAGATTTATTGCTTAAATAGTACTTAAGTGCTATTTTTTTAAACATTCATTTACTTATTACAAATCTCAACACCATGATGATTTGTCTTTTATTTCTTTTTCTTAGTATGATGTTGTCTTTTGTTGGAGTTGCTGATTCATGCAGAATATTAAAATGAAATAGCGGCCTTTTAACTTCACCATAACATCTAAAGAAGCATGTTGTTCGACTTTACTGTAAGTTCAACTTTAAGTTTGGTGAATTAGCTAGTTAAGTTATACAATTTTAGCTAGTTAAAGTAGCTAGCTAGTTGAGTCTTTGACAAAATACCTACACTTTTACTTAAGTATACGTTCTCTGGTTAAGTAGCATGCACATAGTGGGGCAAGAATTAAATTGACACGATGAGGCCATTGATTAACTGCAAAATGTGAGTGTTCATTAGTAACATAACAAAGGTCGCATAGCTTTGACACACGGCTGTTCATAATACAGCGTCCTTCTTATTCAGAGTAGCCTTTATGTAAGAGTCCTAGAAATCCTTCTCTTCCTTGAAGAGAACATATTTGAATTAAAAGCTTCAAATGATATACTTTTGCTAAGATTCTAATAAAGTAACCTAGCAACTGTTTCTAAAGGAGGCAATTAAACTTTCTGTGTGGTGCTAAATGAACATGCACTGTGGATGTGTATGAGGCTCCACGCTCCGTCGTTAGACCCTCCCTGCATATTCAGCAACTCTATTCTTCCTCTTCTCTCTAACGGCAGAATAATTCATGTGCTAAACTCGTCGGGTAAATGAATTGTCCTGCTGCTTACAACCCATAATGTGATGATATAGCAAACACAGGAGTGATTACTGAATATATTACAGAGTGAATAATCCAGGCTGTGTGCCGCCGTGTAGCGAATGGTCTGTTTGTCTCTTATCGAGTTACTTCTGTTAGATGCTATTGTTAAAAACGAAAAATTCTTGATTCTGGCCAAAAAAAAGTGTTGATTCATTTTCTACCTCCGGCTACAACGTGAATCACATAAACATATCAACATGCTCTTTTGCATACGTTATCGTTTCTATAGTAACAGCTCGTTCACAGGGATGTGTACGGTGGATGCTATACGTTAAATATCACCATCTTTGAGATGTGCGGTTATTGGACAAGGGAAAGACATGAAACAATGAATCATCAACAAAATAAAGAAATACATTTATTTATCTATTAGACATAGACTTTCAGAGTACTGACCTTAAAGCTCCAGTAATGTGGTTGCTGAGAGAGAGAGAAAGAGAGAGAAAGTTAAACCTTTCACATTCATTTAAACAAAATTTTTGTCTTGTCCTAGGAAGAATGAGCAAATAAAAATAGTCAAGACACAATGGGGGGTGGGGGGAAGCGGGGGGGGGGGGATAGATGTGACACAGGCTTTAGCAATTTAAATCGACCAGTTCTCACCCATTCTTTATGACGATTCTCACGATTACAATTCATACAGGTGAAAACACACACACACACACACACACACACACTCACACACACACCATGATAAAGGCTTAACACACTCTCTGTTGAATCTTAGTCACATAGACATACAAACAGATGGTGAGAACGGCTGCTGGCCTTTATTATAAAGGCTAATTGCAAAGCAACCTGACTGCCTTGTGGCCATACACCTACATAGTAGCAACGTGAGAGTATGTACACAAACACACACACACACACACACATACGCACAGAAAGAGAGAGAGAAAGAGACGATCATTTGAATGCATTTAAGCATATTCACCTCAGGCAAATGCGCCTTTAGGTGAATGAGACATAAACCCGTAAAGAAATCCGACACGCGCGCGCACACACACACACACACACACACACGTACAGTATACAAACACATGCTGCTAGTTACAAACCAGAACAAATCAGAACGCTACATTACGTACTTGTCTAACGATCATATACTTGTTCGTTTGTTTCCCTTAAGGCTAATTCACATCACACCACACTGCACCATTTCGTTTTTGTACACCTACATGGAGAAACAACGAAAACTCACAATCTCATGTAAGGTTTTTTGTTTGTTTGTTTGTTTTTTTAAGGTGAACGGTTTTGTTATCAGTATTAAGACTGTATAAACAGATTCTCAGTCTCCCATGTGGTAACTAGCTGGGAAAATGTTAGCACATAGCTAGCTCTTGATCTAAACTTGATCTGTTCATCAATAACCAATAATATCTGACGTGTCAAGTTTGAATATAGGGTTAGTCTGTATCGATGCGTTTAACTAGCTAGCATCATATCTTATTATATTCCATGAGCTACCTTTTATTTCTTTCTTTTTTTAGGTTTCTAGGCAACCAAAACCTGAGGCTTGGGACTTTGACTTTCCTGAGGAGCTTATCAGCGTATGATTCATCCAGCCCTGCAAGCTCATCCAGAAGTTCTATTGAAAGCTTTAACCTTCCAGATTATTATCCAGCGATCCATCGTGAAGCAGATTATTCTGTAACTACTATGATTTTTTTTTTAGTAGCTACTGTAGGGAGACTAATAGGAAAGAAATGTGGTTCTGAGGGACATAGCAGCTGACGCCTGAAGCTCTGTGTGCTTGATCGAACAAAATAAACACTACCCAGAGCATGGTATAGTCACTGGATCAGGAAAATATATATATATATATATATATATATATATATATATATATATATATATATCTTGTATTCTGTCTTTAATAGTTATAAGTGAGTTTTATAAGCATGATAGTTATTGAGAAAGTTTGAGGCTGTTTCGCGATGTCAGCCAAAACTGTGGAAGTAGGCGATTCTTGGCCACGTTTCATGAAGAAGAATACCAGAGTCTTTAGTCAAAGCTGGAAGCCTGACTTTTGGGACTAGTCTTGGGATATAATAACTTATTTTTACGTTTTTTGAACAACAGCCAAACACATCGTATGGTGCTTAAGGTCACAAACCACTTCCTTCAATGCCTACGCTAATGCTACAGCTTTCTACAGAGTACTTGTACAGTACTTATTTTTCGTATTGCTACCAGAACACGGATTTATCCTGATTATACGTATACTGATCGTTTAAGTATATCTCTTTAAGAAAATTCGGGCTTCCCGTCTAAAGAGACGTTTAGACTAAATTAAGAGTAATTTACAGGTTGAACGCACATGAACACCTCTACAAAGTCGTAATCGTGAGTGGGGAAACTCTGGATTTTCTCTCTGGCGTGTTGGTAAGAAAACACGGTGGAATCGACGGATGCGACGTCTGTAGTTAACGGTAAATTTGTTGAAATTGAGCGTTTACTCGTCTCAGAAGCGGATTTCAGTTATTGTGTTATTGACAGGCTTTTTTTTATTTACAATAAAACTAGATAAGTGCCTGCGCAAAGTACGATAGCATTGTACAATTCCGATATAATACGTAACGATAAAGTTTACCGTTTAAACTTCACCATGTAGCTAGCTGAACAGCGGAATGTGACGCGGGTGGCCATCTTGAACGAATCAACGGAATGGCTTTTTTTCTTTAGGCCCACCTCGTGAACATCGAAGAAGGAATAGTTCCTGCTGTTTTACACAATTTATGATCGGAAGTGTTGTTTCAAGTAAGTGCAAGATTTTGGGAAAGATGACGTGAGATCTTTTGAGGCTTCCGTTACTGGTTGGAAAGAGGTGCATTGTGGGAAATTTAATTAGTCTTCAAAGTATTCCTTTAAGGGAAGATGTAATTCAGGAAAAATCCCCATCTTGTAGGTGTAGTATAGTCATCTCAACCAAATGCACATGAGATCCTTCTCAGTTTGTTTCTCATTGTGTGTGTGTGTGTGTGTGTGTGTGTAAGAAATCAGGAAGCAGAGTTGAGGGATGAAATTGCGACACAGTCTGCATGCCAAGCAGGCTCATGTGCCCACCCATTCTGCCCTCTCTTCCTCTGCCATTCCCACACACACATACACACACACACACACACACACACACACACACACACACACACACACACACACACTTCTACACATTTTCATCTCTTTACGTCTCTGCCCAGCATGCCCCCTTTCTTTCTCTGTCTGTCTCTGTATGTCCCTCTTTCTAACACGCACACACACACACACACTCTCTCTTATACACACTGCGGCAGGCTTTCCAACCACACCTGCTGCCCACCTCATGCCCCCCACACACTATAACGACGACAACATTCTAGCCACTAGCCTATAAGCAATGCTATAAACAAAACACAACATAACACACACATACACACACACACACACACACACGCGCACACACACACACACACCTTTCCTTATCACAGTCCTCCTTCTCACCTGGTTAGATGATCATTATCCTCCACCTTATCCAAAACACAAACCAGTTAGGTAGACAATTTCAATCTCTCTCTCTCTCTCTCTCTCTCTCTCTCTCTCTCTCTCTCTCTGTTTGTTCAGTGCAAATTGTTCATGTCTTCATCGATTAATGAACGTAACATACCATTGCTAATTAATCCTCCTCCCTCGTGTGCCTCCTTCCACCCCTCCTCTCCTCCTTTTCCCTCTGTCTCTCCATCCGTCTCTCCGTTTCCAGGCTGCAGATCACAGAAAATCCCTTGCCTCTGGAGCTTTTCGCTTCTCTCTCTCTCTCTCTCTCTCTCTCTCTCTCTCTCTCTCCTTCTCTCTTCTTGTTCCCTCACTTGCCCCTTCCTTCCCTCCCTCCCTCCCTCCCTCCCTCCCTCACTCCCTCCCTCTCTCTCTCTCTCTCCCTCTCTCCCACTCACACTCTCACTCACTCACTCACTCACTCACTCACTCATTCATTCATTCATTCATTCACTTTCTCTCTGCCTTCTCTACCATTATGGACACCCATCATCCCCTTTCATCATCTTTCCCTGGTTATTACTTCTTCCCTCTGTCTCTATGTCTGTGTCGTTCTCCACCTTGCCGGTTCTCACCATGTGATCTTTTCGATCGCCTTATATGGGCGCCAGGTTGCCGTGGAAACGTCCGACTCCACCTGCCACCAACCCCTCCCTCCCCCCCTTCCCATTTCTGTTGCTAACAGCGGAGTACAAACAGATAGAGCAAACAGAAAGGAAGGCAAGGAAAGAGCACAGGGGATTAAAAAAAAAGAGGAGAGTTTTTTTTATTGAGAAAAAGGGAGTGAACCTGCCGAGAGAAGGTGACATGGGAAAGAAAGATACGTACAGAAGAGAAGGCAGAGAGAAAAGATCACATAGAAGAAGGCAGAAGAATCGGCAAAAATCCTAGGACTAGGTTGCAAAAGTAGAGGTTTTACATTTTATGCAAATTAGCTCAAAATCTGAATGGGCGGAGTTACAGTTGGGCATAGAGAATTTGTTCACACCAAGGGAAAAAAGTCTCAAGGACTAACAGTTCTGGAGACGTGGGCCAAAAAGTAAAACGCTACGGTAGAGTGTCACCATCAAGTCGATCAACCTCATCTCTCTTTCCTGAGTAGCAGGAGGGAGTTTAGTACTATCTACTGACCAAGCTTCACGTCTATTGACCAAGCTTCAGGCCTGCACCACTCATTTGAGAGCAGAAGAAGAAGAACAACAAAAAAAACAAGTGGTTCCAAGCATTAATGCTAGGCCCCCTATTTACTTAGCATGGATCGCAGCCACTGGATTAAAGCCACTAGCTTAACATACTTCTCATCTTTTGGCTCATCATATTTTTTTTTTATCATTTTGAGAGCCACCATTAGCTAAAGCAAATGAATACTTTCCAACCTAATGTCTATTCACTGTGTCTGTAGCATATATGTGAAAACCAGAGAAAAGAATTTCCACGGAAATATCCGTATTAATGGAAGTGAAGGGGAGTTGTCGAAATACATCAATAAAAGTCTGTGACATTTTTTTTTCCATTTTACTCTTTCGGCTGCTCTCGTTCGGGGTCACCACAAGAGATCACCCGTCCACAGATTTTATTCTGGCACGAGTTTCACACAAGATGCCCTTCATGACACGACCCTCCCCATTTTGGGACCGGTAATGAGAGTGCACTGACTCGTGCAACCCTCCCGTGGCTGGGGTTGGTCCCTTGACCAGGAATCAAACCTGTGCCACGGCAGTGAGCGCGCTGCATGCTAGCCACTAGTATACCAGGGAACCCAATAAAAGTCTGTGACTAAATAACACAAATTCAAAACTACCACCATTACGCACTAACAATAATAGTCTTAAGTTGAGGTAGACTTGGGATTCTTCCCAGCACTGGTTTTATCAGGTATTCACATGGGGCAATACAGCAAAAAGTGATTCAGATTTGTGGTGTCCATGCAACATCAGACAGAAACCAATCACAAACTCCTTCCTCCGAAAAAAAACAACTAGTTCCATTCTGGAAAAGAAGAATTAGACAGATTTAGAGCCTGATGAAGAGATACCTTTGTCTAGTGGTCAACAACTGCCATGAGAAGGGAAAGAGAAAGAATATGAAGAGAACGGAATGCAAGAACAGAGGAGAAATGTGCTGGGAATGGAGGGGAGGGGAAAAGAAGGATAGAGAAGGAATATCAAAAGGAGAGACAAAGGTGTAGGGATATGTAGGTGAAGGAAAGGATATGCTAGGAATGTGAAAGGAATGGAAAGGATAGGAAAGGAAGTATAGGAAGGAAAGAGAAGTATAGGGAAGGGATGGGAAAGATAGGAAGAGAAGGGAAGTATAGAGAAGGGAAGGGATGTGAAGGGAAGTATAGGGAAGAGAAGTATAGAGAAGTGAAGGAAAGTATAGGGAAGGGAAGTATAGGGAAGGGAAGGGATGTATAGGGAAGTATAGAGAAGGGAAGGGAAGTATAGAGAAGGGAAGTGTAAGGAAGGGAAGTATAGGAAAGGGAAGGGATGGGAAGTATAGGGAAGGGAAGGGAAGGGAAGGGATGGGAAGGGAAGGGAAGTATAGGGAAAGGAAGTATAGGGAAGTGAAGGGAAGGGAAGTATAGAGAAGGGATGGGAAGGGAAGTGTAAGGAAGGGAAGAGAAGTATAAGGAAAGGAAGTATAGGGAAGTGAAGGGAAGGGAAGGGAAGTATAGAGAAGGGATGGGAAGGGAAGTGTAAGGAAGGGAAGAGAAGTATAGGGAAACGAAGTATAGAGAAGTGAAGGGATGGGAAGGGAAGGGAAGTATAGAGAAGTGAAGGGAAGTATAGGGAAGGGAAGTATAGGGAAAGGAAGGGAAGTATAGAGAAGGGATGGGAAGGGGAGTATAGGGAAGGGAAGTAAAGAGAAGGGAAGGGAAGTATAGTGAAGGGAAGCATAAAGAAGGGAAGGGAAGTATAGAGAAGGGAAGGGAAGTATAGGGAAGGGAAAGCAAGAGAAGGCACAAAGAAAAGGGAATGGAAGGATTGATGAGAAATGTGAAGGGAAGGAAGGGGAAAGAAAGACTGAAGAAATGTCAAGGAAGGATAGAGAAAGGAATGGTTGCAAAGGTTGCAAAGGGAAGGGTACAAAAGTATAGGAAATGGAAGGATAGTGAGGGGATGTGAAAGAGGGGGAAGGGAAAGGACAGGTAGATGGGAAATGTGAAGGGAAGGGCTGGGGAAAAAAAGTTTGCTAGGGAAGGAAAGTGAACAGAAGGATAGGGATGGGGTGCAAAAGGAAGGGATGGGAATGAGTGAAAGTATAAGGATTGGAAGCAAAGAGAGTGAAGGGAAAGGATGGATAGTGAAGGGAAAGAGAGAGAAGGGATCTGAGAAGGAAGTGGACAGATAGATGGAGAAGGGAAGCATAGGGAAGCCATGTGAAAGATGGGGAAGGGAAAGCCAACATGACAAATATACACTGAGATACACAGTGTATCTTCTACTTTATATCACCCCCCTCCCACACACACACACACACACACACACACACGCACACACACACACACACTCATCTGCTGCCTCACACAGTCCTTCTTATAGCTATTCAAGACAACACTCCCTTCTCTGTAACAGCATGCCAAGTCATGTTTAACATGTTTTCATAGCAGCTCACACACACACACACACACACACACATACGAGTACATACCTGCTGGCGTGAACAATTGGCACTGACGAGGGTAGCAGCATGCTGAGGTGGATATTTGCCCCGCTGTCTCTCAGCATCCCCTGCATGCAGCTTGGCCATTGCCTCGACATCTGGGTTGGAGAAGCGGCGGGCCGCGTTGCCCAGTGTGTGGTACTGACGTTGGTATTCACCATGCTCTCCTCGCAGCATCCTTCTTCTGTCCTACCTTCCTCTCACCTGGCCAGATCTGTATGGTTAAAGGTCAACAGGTCAAAGGTCAGACATATAACAGGACAGATCAGAGTTCTACTGTTATAGCCCAGCTCTGTCGAAAAACATTCCTGATTCGGTGCTATTAGAGGAATAAAACGCTCCGGGACGAGCTATTAATGGAGAGTAATCAACTTTTGCGTATTATTAACAGCAACTCAGCTTCGCACCAGGCCGCATCGCACCAGCCCGTCATGTTTTATTCCTTACTTGTAGCTGATATCTTTCTGCTCTGGGGGTTTGGTTGCTTCTAGTATTGCACACACACACACACACACACATCAGCTAATACAGCTTTGGGCTACTGAGCTGTTGAGATTTAGAGATTTATATAGAAAATGGCAGCAGGAGAGGATGAGGGAGGGAGGAAAAAAAAGGAGGCGTCTTAAAATAAGAAGAAGATACGGAGCAGGAAATTGTCTGATGATGAGATTCAATCCGAACGCTGCTCGAGTCCGTGTCCTGACACCTAGCTGAGAGTAACATAAATCAATAAATAAACGAGCTGGTTGGTATTTCTAATTCACTTTTTTCTTTGCATGGTATTTCAGTGCTCATTTTATTTCAAAAGATGCCAGATTTTTTTTTCCGAAGTGCAACACGAAATCGATAACACAAACGCGAACCCAAAGCCGACAGCGACCGAGGGGTTAGTCAAGAGATACTCCGAGGTTAAAAATATATCGTCGAGGGGAAATAGAGCTCGGAATAAACACAAAGGATGGCAAGGCTTCACTACTAGGATATCTGTATGTAGCGTTTATATTTTCAGTGGAGGTTTTTTCGTTTAATTCATCTACATGTTTTGTTGTTGTTGTTTTTTTTTAAATTTGCGATGAACAATTGAATAAACTCAATGTCCAAATCAAGCTAGGTGGCAAGACCTTCTTCATCTTCAGTAAACGTTTTATCTTGATCAAGGTCACGGTCACGGTGTTTCCGGAGCCTATCCTGGTGCAACATCTAACCTGAACCCTAACCCAAACCCTAACCCTCATCCAGACCACCAGAGGGCACCCTCTCCTGAATTATAGCCCAGTTTCGATATTACTTCCATCTACTTGGAAGAAGCCGGAGAACTCAGAGGGAATCCCATGGGTAGCTAATGCGCATGGGTACAGCAGCCATGCTGCTTTAAATTCATTTCGTTTTGTATTTTATTTTATGTGTACATATTCTGAATATGTGTACGGTAGGGATGAACCTTCTAAACTCCAGTCATGTTTATATACTTGTATACTGTATCTAATTCCTATTTAATGTGTACATTTGCTGTACACACCATTGTCTTTTCATTTATGAATTTCATTTTTTTTTTCATAGTGGATGCTACTGTGGTACATCGTACTGTTTAAACTGTTTTTCAAATGCTGATAACACTGAAAATGGGTGTTAAGGAAGGATATAAACAGCAGGCGCTGGCGTCACACCAAACACATAAAATATCCAACCCACACACTTGCTGTGTTACAGTATATCTCTGAAATAAGAAATAAAGCATCACGTAGCACGCCTCTCCATCTTCGACACATTTAGAAGCCTAACCAATCATGCAAGATCACGCAGACTGATCACTACATCAGCCTTAAGGCTTATTCGGTATGGATTAATGCTTTGGGGACGGTTCTGTAGTGCCATTTTCAACCAGATTCAGCTGCTCGATTTGCACCCGAAACGAAACATCTCAAACTTCCACAGATCTAGTCCTCCAGAAATACAACGATTTGCTTCCTGGAGGTGATAGATGTGAGAAATGAATGAGAATTGATTGGCCCAGTTTCCGTTATTACTCATCATATTTCACAAAATTTGCACGCAAATATAATTTTTTTTACGCCTCCTTTGATCTAAGTCGGCGTATTTAGATATAGGTGTGATTTATGATTTTATTACCTCTGCTTCTTTTTAATAAAAAAAAAACACACTGGAACAAAATTGCTTTTACCGAAGAACGAGTTTGACGAATACTTCTTTGGCGTTTTTTGGGGGTTTTTTTGCGCAATTAAAAATCGTACTTCTATTCGAGAACCTTCCGAAGTACAATTACATTTCACTTAGGAAATAAGAACACGCAGAGCCGCAGTTACAAAAATAAATAAATTCTAACATAACACCTTGTGACCAATCAGAATTGAGAATGCAACACACTGTGGTATAATGTAAAGTAAACCCTTAAAAACGTGAAGCACCATTATAATAAATGAGTATTACTACAATATGTTTGTTGTCCATTTTTATAAAAACGTAATGTTCTGACATGCTTCAAGCGTTCTACGTAAATGTAGTATATTGTTGCTCTATAACCTGTCATCTGTACCCCATATTGCATGCACTACTTAAACATAATCAAGTCACAGTATAGGGTCAATCACTATTGCTCAGTCTGGTATTACTTGCTGCATCCTGTGTGTATATATATGAGTGTGTGTGTGTGTGTGTGTGTGTGTGTTAAAACATTTTTCCTGCTGTGTCAGACATCTTCGCAGCAGAAGGGCAGACAAGAGAGCAGCTTTCATGCTTGAGCCCTTACATACAAATTAGAGACAGGTGGCCGCATCGGTAAAACAACAACAACAACAAATAGGTACTTCCTTAATCATAAGGCTGGAGAAATAAATAAATAAATAAATAAATATGCAAATGAGAGTCGTTTGCAGCTCCTTGATATGTTTTCATTTAAAGGTGCCAAAGCCCCGCCTACTTGTTTTCTATTGGTTCAAATAGCTGAAAGTTATCAACTCACACGACGATGAAGTAAGTACTAAGAAGAAAATGTCTGACGTCCTTATGACATCCGTTCCCTTTTGCAAACAGTTTTGGGGGGGGGTTTTTGTTTTTGTTCCACCGGACAAAATTTTATTCGCATTCGTACTGAAAAACACTACACCTAAACTGTAAACGTTAATAAACTATTTATTAATCATTCCTATTTTGGGGTTATAAATGGCTTTTTTTTTGTTTCCTGACAGAAAAAAGTGTTGGGATCGAAGTCTTCCCAAAGTCACACATTAACATTTGGTGTGTTTATAATGTGCCGTTATATTGACAGATAAAAATAAATTAGATGGAGGGGGGGAAGGGGTGGAAATAGTCTAAAAAATTTGATTAATATCTCCGTTTTTCACTCCTTAGTCCTGGATTGTGGTTTTAACCACACTGCGTCTCGCAACAAATTCATAGGAATTCATTCATTTGTTCGTTCATTTATCTTCAGGACACGCTTGATCCTGTAGAGACTGATGAATGAGGAGTATGATCTAGTAATTAGTACGAATTAGCTAAGGATATAACTATAAACAGTTACACTAATACGCTAATAACCTCACCACTGTGCTTTCCTAATAGTTCCCAATCCCCCATTTTGTTCCTCCAACAGATCCTCTCGGTTTCATGACGAACGTTGATGTTTGTCAGAAACACGAGTTCGGATTAATCAACCTCACATCTCAGGTGACTCACACCTCCATAATCTCCCGCTATTCACAGCCCGTAGTAAACACCGTCTCACTGTCTGGCTTCGCGTAATTTATACTGTGATGGTGATGATGATAACGGGATGCCTGATTTATGTCTCTGTGGGCTGATTTTCTAAATCTCCTGTGGCAAATTAAAATTCTAGCCGTGACTGATAACATCTCTTTCTGTCTGTCTGTCTGTCTCTCTATTGCTTTTCCCCTATGTCCACCCCCACACACACTTCTCTCTCTGTCTCTCCTCCTTGTTCTCATACACACAATTGTTTGGAATATTCCACAAGGTGCATGTCCGTATCGCATCATCCGATTTTCCCGAGGATCACGGGAAGAAGAAACGCTCTCTCGTTCTTTTTGGAACTCCGAGAACGTTTACGCTAATATTCAAACTTTAGATTAGACTCTATGAAAAGTGCGTTTCTGACCTTCTCGGCTGACGGAGAGAACGCCAGAGGAACAAAACTGACACGTTGAACCGCACTAAGAACCGATAAAGGAGCCGTTCCCATCAAGAGAGATAGAGAAACGGCTGGAGCGATGGAAAAGCGGACGGATGGGTTTTTATCATGAGCCGCGTTTTGGGTCGGACGTAAGCGGGATGAGAAATGCCATGGCGGCCTTCGGAGTCTGCTAAGGACACTGAAATATGACATAATCCCAAACAAGGTCGTTACTTAGGCCCAAGCGTGGCGACAGCGAACGTCTTCGCTGTCATAAATCCACATGGCTGCTGTGTACACAGCCTTGGCCCGTTAAATGACACAGGGGGGAAAATAAAAAGACAGAGCAAGAGAGAGAGAGAGAGAGAGAGAGAGAGAGTGTTGCTTGACAGGGATAAAGGATTATGAGTGCTGGATTAATGAACAGGTGAATTTAAAACAAACTGATCATTAGATTGAAGGTTTAACTGTGGACGTCTGGTGACTCAGAGGCTCGCAACGCTTCAGGGTCTTTTTTGACCGTTGCATTTTTGGGTTTTGAATAAATCTCACCTGCTGGAAAATAGAAAAGAATTCACTGAAGGGGAAAGGACAGGGGACTTGAAAGCAAAAAAATGAATTGCAAACACAACGGTAGATATTTGCACACATCTGTTCTCTCTGTTCATATTAACCTGCTCGATAGGGGAAGAGTGGACACCGCAGAGAATTTTGTGCTGACGACACGGACAAGAAGCCGCTGGAAGAACTTTAAAGGCTAATTCGGTTTTAATTGGCATCAGTGGTGAAACAGCATGACATGGACACACACACACAGGGCTTTGGGCGCTGGCTGCTCCTGATTCAGGTCCAATCTTGTGTGTTCACACCTGCCAGCAGCACTTTTCCGAGCCATTTAATAACCGACCGAGTCGACGGAGATACACTCATGAACGTGAAATGCTGCATGACTGGCTCAGTGTTGGGAACGAACTCTTTCCAAAGTCCTACAGCGCTGTACCAGTTGTTACACACATTAATACATGAATAAATAAATGCGTCATTATACTGACAAATAAAAACGTATGGGTATGGCACGAACAATTGGATTGGGTTTGCGTTTTTCAATTCTTCTATACTTCAATAACGAAGTATGTTTTGAAAATAGATCTCCATCGCTGTCCTTAAAAGCACGACGCAAATGAAATAATGCACCATTTAGGGCTGGAAGTCGTTATGTTAGACCCTATTTAGTGCACGTACAGGTATGTACAGTAGGACCACCGATTACGTGCTTTTTAATTTCAGATTTTAATCGAAATTTCAGACTGAACGTAAATAAAAGTCCATAAAAAGCAATTCACTGAAGGGGAAAGGACGCAGGACGTGAAAGACATTCTGCGAGCGATATTTAGCAAGACGAACTGACCTGTGGATTTACAAGCCTTGGATCTGTGAGCTAATCGAAAACACAAAGGTGGGATTGTCATCTCTTTGGTCAGGAAAATCAAACAGAGCTGCTGCTCAATATTATAATTAAATAATGTCAAGGGGCCTTCTAGACAGTTCTTAGCCATGTTGGCGACTCTGTGCTATATATATTAGTTTAACTTGATGAACGGCGCCAATAATTCTGGAGTGACGGTATATGAGTCACTAACTTCTTCCTACTTTCAAGATCTGTATTTCAAACATCAGCGTAGGGTTTATACAGTAGGTGCCTCCTCATTCATCCTTGTATCGCTGGCCTGGGGGCGTGGCCAAGATAGCCGCCAAGTGCACTGATCTTTGTATAAAGACTTGACCAAACCAAGAACTGTTTTTTTTTCTTTAATCACTAACATAAAATGAGTTAAGAGCATCCATGTGATACCATTTAAATAAACATTTCTTCTACAGTCTTCTTAATATAATATAATACTTTTAATTAGCGCTGTTTTTTTCATAAATGACGGAATAAAAACAGCCCTTGATGGGACACTTAGACTACTTAATGCACACAGAGCCCCAGGCTACAAACCACTCATCATTCTCTCTCTCTCTCTCACTCTCTCGGAGGAGGAAAATGTCTCTTTAACCTTTGACCTTGATGACAGGCTGCCTGCTGAGGGAGAGTAATGCTAATGTTAAAAAAATTAATTCATTAAATAAAACCCGCAAGGACACACACTTATAATAGTATGAGGAATCAGGCATTTAATTAAAATTTACAGATATTCCTACAGCCACACTACATACTACAGGTACTTCTCTAATGTCGAGTCCTACAGCCCTAATCGAGTGTTAATATCTCAAGTCACCACTTTCACATTTCAGATATGCTTTTTTTTGCCCATTCATCATCCTCTACAAGTGTCTCGAACCCTATTAGACGTTCCAGGAGGAGGCTCGGGAGGGGAGGGGAGGGCAACATTTACGGTTTAGCTGCAGCATTAATGGCTTTTCACCCCTCAGGACAAATGCAAATAAAATCCTCCCAAGAGAAAACGTCATTCACTGAAGGGGAAAGGACGTGTGACATGAAAGGCATGCATTTACTTCCGCTAGAGTTCATTTTTGTTCACATCTCGGTCTTGTAAGCCGATAGAAAACAAGTGGGCGAGGGGACTGTACCATCCCATCCAACAACATACATTAGGGTGGTATACACTCCCGCCTGCTAGGGTCTTCGTTTTAGCACCTCTGGGTTATGAACGTTGGGGGGTGCCAATATTTTTGTGAAAACCAGTGATTTGCAGAGAAAATAATATTAAGAAATGAAA
>NC_071255.1:3306736-3339236 GCF_023375685.1 Ictalurus furcatus | reverse complement strand
GATGTGTGTTTAGTTTACGTCAGATTTAATGGGACCCCTGTCTTCCAAACAGTTCCACTTTCGACTCATCAGTCCACAGAACATTCTCCCAAAAGGTTTTGACAAAATTCAGATAGAGCCTTGATGTTCTTCTGGGTTAGCAGTGGTTTTCACCTCACTACTCTTCCATGGATTTCATTTTTGCCCAGTGTATTTCTGATAGTGGAGTCATGAACAGTGACCTTTACTGATGCAAGAGAGACCTGTAGTTCCTTTGTTGTTGTCCTTGGCTCTTTTGTGACTTGCTGGATGAGTCGTCGCTGTGCTCTTGGAGGAATTTTGGAAGGTCGGCCACTTCTGGGAAGGTTCACTACAGTGCAGAGTTGAGCCATTATCTCCAAATGGAAAGTTGATTTGATTGAACAGGGTTTTCAGTAATCAGGCCTGGTTGTGTCTAGTCCAGCTGAACCCCATTATGAATGCAGTTTCATAGATTTGGTGAATTAATAACTACGGGAGCAAATACATTTTCACACAGGCCCAGTTGGTATTGGATAACTTTTTTGCTTCAGTAAATAAAACTGTATTTTATGTTTACTCGGGTTGCCATTGTTTTATCTTAGATTTTGTTTTCATTTCTGGAACAATTTAGTATGAGATATACACAAAAGCAGAAGAAATCAGGATGGGGCAAATACTTTTTCACAGCACTATATACCTCAGCTCAAATATTCTCTCTCTCTCTCCTTCTCTCTTCTCTCTCTGTGTGTCTCAGTTTTTCCTTAGGGTATCTGAAGCTTCAAATCACATTTTTATTTGGAAACTTCTGAGGCAGGAAGACAGCATGACAGATGTCCAGCACTAGCAGGGTCCCCAAGTGTACGTTCACTACAACCCACACACACACACACACACACACACACACACACACATTTATATCTCAGAGATATTTTTTGAACCTTAATAGCACTACAGATGGACTGGCGTCATGTCCAGGGTGTATCCCCGCCTCACTTCCAAGATCCTTCCAAACCCTGATGGGCCTGGCAAAATGGGCCAAGCACAAAATGAATAAATAAACTAGCAATGACCTCCGACAGATGATATACAGGCTGTCAGGAAGCTGTGTTAGGTTCATGAATATGAAGAGGGTCCTGACTTTGAACGTCAGGATTGAGAGAGTACCTAATAAAATGGCAACCCAGTTTATTCATTTAACTAAGCATCATTACATCTAAACATATTTCTCCTCATCAAAATATCTCCCATAACAGGCTTTAATTGTGTAAAAACACATGCAAACTTAATAACAATACATCACTAAAGTATTAAGTAAGGGCAAGTATTAATCGGAAAAATCCATGATTTTTCGTATGAAAAAACAGCATTTCAAATGTTATCAAATGTGAGACAGCTGTCTGTGGTCCCTAATTTTGGAGAAATTTATACAGAACATCACATTTGTCTGTAGTATTTCTGTACTATGTGATAAAGATCATGATTTTTCAAAAAACGAAGTATTTACCATGATACGAATTATTCAGTATGAAAGGTAGCTATGCTTCTCCCTATCTCAGCTGTATTTCTGCCTCTTTTCCTCTTCCTGCTAGCATCAAAGAGTATCAAAGTGTGTGTGTATCTTTTTTGACGCGATTATACCAGTTCTGTTCTTACCAAGGTCTTCGTTCATCTCCTCCTTCTCCTCCTCCCTGCTGTCTGTCAAATCTTCTACGTCTTTATCATAAATCAGTCAGGCTTTCTGCTTCCTATCTTAGTTCTACTCTGTTATCTTCCAGTCGTCTCTCACTCTCTTTAATTCCCTTTGGCAGCCGCACTGTTCTATGTTGTTCCTCTGCTAAACTATCACCTGACCTCTCTTCCCTGCCCTTCATCCCTCATCTACATTTGTTTCCTTCACTTTTTTTTTGGCTCCCAATGGAGGAGCAGGACTGACGCTGTCCAGGCGCACCAGATCTGACAAGGTCTGCTTTTGCCATTTGTCTCTCCGTGCCTATGTCCAATCGCTGTAGTGACGTTTTCTGTAAGGAGTCTCCGGTGTCAGCATGTTGGAACACTTGGTACATTTTCTGCCATGGGAAAGTCTTCAGGACAGACAAGGTTACATTTTGACACCAATATAAAGGTTTAAAAACGCAAAATTTATAATATATATATATATATATATATATATATATATATATATATATATATATATATATATATATATATATATATATATTATAAATATATAAATAAATAAACGTCTTGAAAGGTATTATTTTGGATTTTGGATGTAGACATTATCCCCTACGCAACAGGAGAAATGGTTCACACACACTCTGTCCGCGCTTACGCTTTGCCTTCGTTTGCAGTAATTTACTAGATTTACTTTGATTATTTTCTATAGAGCAAGATCTCAATAGCTGCTGTGTATTTTTAAACTAACACAATTAGGCATTGTCATTAACTGTCCTGTCCTAACCGCAGTGCATGGGGCAGCATGATTCCTGCCCCAATGGGACTCTGTTAGTGTTTGTTGCAGTTCCTATTTTTGACCACTAGGATCCCATTTTTAACTTTCAGGAGCTAAATGGGGCGGTGAAACTAGCTGTCACGCAATTGTGCAACACCTTGGATCATCGATCACTCAGAAGAGGTCATTAGTCATTATTTCACCAGAATTCGAATGGAGTTGTGAGTAAGAACTTTACGAAAATTAATATTTGTTGAACGAAATACACTTCGTGTGATGAGACAGAGACTGATGACGCCGATAGTCAAAAAAAAACAAATCCACTCTGAAATTAAAGCTTCATGTCCAATAGAAATAAAATCCCATCTGTTTCTGTCTGTCTGTCTCGCTTCACTGTAACAGAAGGTCATTAGAACCTGCAACCTTCTGGTTCCACGCATTCATTCTCAGCTCGTCTTTGAATTCGCTGTCAGTGAGATGCAATGTCTTTTCTTCTTCTCTTTTCCACACACTGCTTTCTTTTCCTCTGCCAGTATCTCTCCATCACCACTTTGATGTTTGCCCGCAGAGCAATTTCTGCCAGTGCGCTCTCTCTCTCTCTCTCTCTCTTGCGCTCTCTCTCTCTCCCTCTCTCTCTCTCTCACTCTTTCTGCAGACGCACACATCTCTCTATCTCTCTCTCTCGCTTTCTCTCTCTCTCTCGCTTTCTCTCTCCCCCCATTTACACACATCTATCGGTGACATTCAGATTGTATTCAGGATCCATTAGAGTGCATTAAAACCCATAGCAGCTATACAGTACATCAACATGATAATATGGCAAGGCTGAAGTGCGTCTCTCTCACTCTTTCTCTCTCTCATATAATTGGGTATCCATTTCTCCAAGAGAAAGCAAGCGTAAAAAACCCAGAGCCATGCATTTCCACAGCTGATTACACTGCCCTGAGACCAGTTTGGCACTTTTCCACGTCCCCAGTTGGGGTACGATGCGAACCTGATCCCACATCACCATGAAATTGCACTCCAGTAGTCCTGCACCACTACATACCTGCTCGAGCTGTGGTTCCTCTCCTCCCTCTGATCCCTCCGTTCTCACACAGCCTTTTCTCCTTTCATCTTTCCCCTCCTAGTATCCATGTTCCTCTCTTTTTCCTCGCTTGCCTTCCATCTGTCTCTCAAACCCGTCTGTCCTAGGAAACCAGGGAGCACCGGTTGGTTGTCTGCTGGTCAGCGTGGTGCCCGTGTGTGCGTGTGTGTGTGTGTGTGTGTCAGAGAGTCAAACCCATTCTACTGCAGGGAAGGGGGCTTCAAGTCCGCATGGCACAGCCGGTCCTCATCTGATATTCCTGCAGAAGACACGTCCCTCGCCTCCCCCCAGCCCCCTTCAAGTGTTGATAGTGGAAAAACCCATTTCAGTACACACACAGCCTGAGGAAGACGGAGCGAGGAATGTACCATTCATGGGGTAAAAAGAAAGATGGGGGGGGATGATGATGGGAAAATTGCAGCAGATGAACAGGACAAGCAGGAGACATTTCCTCCGAGAGGCTCGCACAGAAAGCGCAACCGTGTCCTCATGGAAATGGACCGATGTGAAAATCTAATCAGGGACATTTTAACAGACTGCTTTTCTCATTGAAAATGCGTCTTTAATTAATAAAGATTAGTATATAATTATTCACGAAATAACGTTAAAAAAAATGATAAATTAGAAAATATCCCAGAAAACTCTTTTTGTTGGTTTTGAAAACCATTTCTGACTAAATATGTTCATTTCTGTGTATAGTACTAAGCTCCTGAAACGCAAGCCAAACGACGCAATTAAAAAGCAATTTAAAAGCAATTAGCTGGAACGCACAGGCTATAAATCGGATCTCTAATGCGCTTTTTTTCGCAGCGTTCTATTTTCAGAATTGAAGAAGGATCAGAGTTCGTGTGTGTTTGCTTACATACTGACTCGCAACGCAACAGAACACAACCGGATTTGTCCATCAGGTTCGTCGTCTAGCCGGTTAGTGTAGGAGATCAGCGGGGAAGAGAGATCGCGATAGACTTACCACCGGGACTGTAACTCAATCTAACATGAGGTCAGGTGTTGGCCTTGTCGGAGTCACAGGCAGCATAATGTTTCACCTGGAAAGCGGAGAAAGGTATCAGGTTAAATATGACCTCAGGGAAGAAATGCATATATATAATATGATATATATCTGGATAAAATATGAGCAGCTGTGACAAACATGTGGTGGGTGTGGCGTCTAGTAGACTTGCATTAGCGTGTGTAGAGTACAATGGACTCCTGACATGCTACTGATCCTATACAACAAGAAATAGACTTCTACTCAGAAACTCTTCTCCACGTAAAGTCCTCTGTCCTGAAGACGTTCCAGTGTCGAAAACTTACCGATACTGGAGACTCCTTCCATAAAGCGTAAAAAGTGTATGCGTAGATCATAGTGCAATCAATTGTTTATTGCTATTTATATTGATTATAGAGAAATGCTTGTACTCATTTGCATTTTTAATCGCTAAACTTTTATATGATGAATTGGATGAATATTTTAACGTACAGGTGCATTTCATGTAAGAAACAAGCTGCGAAGTTGAAATGTATTATTTTATTATAGCGGTTACCAACCTATAATAGAGGTCATAATCCCATGATTACATTACACTCTGACACAGTGGAACAACAGAAACCTAGAAAACAAGACATCATAATAAATCCATCCATCATCCCACTGTGACGCCCCTGGATATTCCATTCAATTTTATTTGTATAGCACTTTTAGCACTAGACGTTGCCTCAAAGCAGCTATACAGAAGCATATAAACACAGGATAGAGATTTTAAGTGTGTGAATTTATCCCTATTGAGCGTGCAGGTGGTGACGTTGGTGAGGAAAAACTCCCCGAGATGATATGAGGAAGAAACCTTGAGAGGAACCAGACTCAGAAGGGAACCCGTCCTCATCTGGGTAAATATATTGCATCATCACTGTTGTCCACTCTCTCTGACTGCTTGACATTTCTTTCATCAGCACAAAATGTTTATTATTATCACTAATATACTATTATCATAATGTGACACAGGTTTATTATAATGCGCTGTACACAAGCCTGTTACACGATTACATTAAAATACATCTCCATCTCATTGAAAAGTCCATGACATTTATGCAAATCGGTTTGCGAGGTTCCTCTACCAATACATTTAACCTCTTCAAACAGAGGCCTGTCTCCATGGCAACATCGCCAATGACAATCGACAATCTCAGGGAAGTAAGTAGAATTATTGAAGTCAAAAGGTCAGAGCACTTATGTTTCCAGCATAGCAGAGGTGCGTGGGTTATAGATTAAAAAATAAAAAATGACTAATGCGTGGCGGACTGGGAAAACCTTTCACACGGTCCAAATTTTTATTTGCAGTAATCCACAAGTTCTAATACGTGGTCTATGTCATTTTATATATATATATATCGTTTCACAAACCATGTGACAAAATGATCTGATGAGATGAGACCATGGTAGAACTTTTTGGGGACTACAAGATTAAGTACTGTGCAAGAAGTACCTTACCCCCCCCCCCCCCCCCCAGTAAAACGTACCAGCTCATTTCCTTATAAAACTGCACAAAGATTATACAGCTTATTGTCATACCAGACCTTGACTTTGTTTTGTTTATTACGGTTTTCTACTCTTTAAAGTAGGGTTATTTGTATAACAAGAGGCAGCTTTGCTTTACAGCATTTCTTTGCAGGTGCCAAGACATTTGCATAATACTATACAGCTCATCAACCAAAAAAAAAACAAACAAAAAAAACACCATACCTATGCTGAAGCATGGTGGTGGCAGCATGACGATATGAAGCTGCTCGTCTTCAGCTGGGACTGGGGCTCTAGTCAAGATAGATTACGTGGCGCAATCCATTATTCCCTCCAAGTCAAAAGTTTAAAAATGTGTGATTATTTAACAAGGAAAAATGTATCATTGATGACATTTATGTTTATAGCAGTTATGGAAGGAGTCTCCAGTGTCAGCGTGTTATAAGAGGTAGTAAGTTTATGGGAAAGGCTTATTCCACCGCATTTCTTGGTGCCATGATGAGCTGCATTTTAGAGAGAAAAAAAAAGTGAGAATGGTAAGGAAAGGACTGTTTATGTTTGTGGACATTCGACAACATGCTATTCAAATAAAATAAAAAAACGCTATGTGTCGTGCCGGTAGATGGTGACAACAGTAACGCCACTTCATCACACCACTCCCTCATCGATTATTTTCCCATAAGATCCTACCTTCAAATGTTTTCTTTCTTACTTAATGAAGTCTGTTACCTGTCCCAACCGGACAGCTTTAAAACGGTGTTCATGCTTGAACATTTTCCTTTAAGCCAGGCCGTCTTGCGCGATCATTTCAGCGGGACGATTTCAGATGAACACGCACACCGTGGCAGAGTATACAGAAGAGTTTATTCAACAACATAACAGAAATCATAAAGACTGATTTAAATACACGCCTGCAATTTACAGCCATCAAACAAGAAGTGCACAAAATGTACAACATAAACAAGTCGTATGAACCTGCACTCGTAATACATCATTCATAAATATTAACCTGCAAGAAAAATAAAAACGCTTCTCTGACAAAAAAAAAAATTCACTGTGCAAAATTCTTCATCTATCAGATCATCAGATATAATCCCCCAATGCCGTGAACTCCAGCATCACCAAGTGACTGAAGCGTGAACAGCAGGGGCAGAAATGATGTACGAGTTTCTGTAGGATTACTCGTCCGGTTTGAATCGTATTTCAGTTGGAACGGTGTGGACACGGTGGTCTTGGTGTGTATTGTTAGTGCGCGTAGAGTGCAGACTTAGGGGTCAGAGAGCGATGCGTATGCATGGGTGTTTGAGGCATACAGGCAGGATGCCACGGTTAATCTGGTGAAACTCCACTAGCTGCAGTAGGTCAATGAACAGAGTGACGCCATCGTCCATCGTGTAGTACTGCCTGCCGCCCTCCTCGCACTAGACACACAGACAGACAGAGTGAGTGAATCACAGAAGGCAGTGACAGAGCTAATCCACAGCCAGGAATCCAAAAAGAGAAAAAAAAATGTAAAATTCTCTCCCACTTTTCTGGCACACAACTGAAAGTCCGGAGATCGAGATACTGTTTACGAAAAGCGTATTTCGACATGGTACGTTATTCCCATTTGTTCATATGAACTTGTTTGATTTTGGTTTTGGGTAAAACGGATCAAAATGACCCTTAAATGGATAAAAATTTCCATTTCTAGAGTTCACTTTTGTACACTTTTCTGGCCACAGGCTTCAGGATCTTTACAGTTGAACGCAATCTGGTCTTTTCAAAACTTGGAGCAATGCAGAGAAGTTATAGGATCATTAAAAATAAATAAATAAATAAATAAATAAAAATAGTAGAGCGAGAATTTTATAACGCTTTCTCACACACACACACACACACACACACACACACACACACACACACACACACACAGACGACTCACAGGAATGAGCAGGTAGTGTTTGATCTTCCGCTGATGACACAGCGACAAGACAAAACACTGAGTGTGCAGCTGACTGTCCCGAATCAAAAACAGCCTACACAGAGAGTCAGACGGACAGTTAGACTCTGGAGGAATGCATCATACTTACAGATATTATAATACAGTGCACTGCAGTAGTGTTGTGTGAATTATTGCATTAAATCTGGGAAAAAATTAATTAATAAATAAATAAAATACATAAATAAATAAAGACAGAAATAAAACACCACTGCTGTGCATGGAAGGGGTCAAAGGTCAGAGGCCTTACCCATCCGCCTGACCCTGCTCCTCCAGCAGCTGTTGGGCGTCAGACCGGGAAACACCGCCATGGAACCAGGGCTGAGTCTGGTGCACAGCTACACAATGAACGGGGGGGGACGGACACGCCACACACAGATTTTAATGTGTTCTTCTTCAAAGTGCTAATAAGAAAGCCTCAGGTTTCTGTAGCAATAATCTGCTGTATATAGTTTCTTGTGGAATTGTCAATATTTGGCATCATCTAGGTATCATGTTAATCAGGGCTCCATTTCTAGCGGAATTCATTTGAGGCCGAATCCGAACAATGAGTTACTAATAAAAACCGTTTAAAATAAGCTCCACTGGCTCACAAGCCCATAAAATATACTCACGTGGAGGTCGTGACCCATGGTTTGGTAGGCTGTAGCGCAGCGCCTCTCTTTTCTGAAACACACACACACACACACACACACACACACACACACTTCAAACTGTGTTTGCGCATACAGCATGCTTGGGGTGTGACAGTACAAGATGATAAGCAGCCGTGTAAGAGTTACACTGTAAACATTATTCTAGAAATGATGACATCATCAAAAGGTCTGCGAGGTGCAGCACACTGCCAGAACTCGTTTGGAATGAAGAAGCGATGCGGCTCGAACTGTGGATGCCGGTTGCGTCTTTGCTGACTGACTTACGGATATTCTAGCACCTTTCTTAACCAAACAAGTGTAACGACAGCATGTATTAGACTTCAAGTGCACAAAACCATGAAACATAAATCATACTGTTTCATCTCCAATACCTGAAAACATACTAATCGAAGTAGAACTACAATCAGGAACGATTCTTTAAGACAGATTTTCAGCATTCAGCAATTCAGATTTAAGAAAGGTATAGACATGGTCCTATTTAGCTAAACCGTATCACACACACCCTCCAGTTATATCCCTCCTCCTGCTCGGCGCTCTCAGCCTCTCGCGGGTTGAGGATCACTCGGCCGCCGCTCTTCCCCGAGAAATCCATAGCTACCATCGACTCCTCTCCGTCTGCGCGCTGAGAACGACAAATGACCAGAGCAATTCAAATCAGACGAGTGGAAGAGGAGACGTGATCCGTGAAATGTGGAGGGAACACAAAAAAATATGAGGCATAATATAAGCCTATAGAACTAGTTTGCATGAGAATAGTGTGTGTGTGTGTGTGTGTGTGGACACAGACCTTGGTGTTATTTCGTGGGGGGATCTGTAGGTTAGGATTCGCCTGTGCCAGCAAGTAATTACACTGAAGCTGCTTCCCATACTGTAAAGCACACAGGTTCGCAACTATATATAGCACACTCATGTACAACATGATAAATTTCTTGCTTTCTAGAAGGTTCTACAAGCTGTCGTGCTTTATTAGCCCGTTAGTGTTATACAGTAGTGTTACTCCAGCAGTTTTTAGGAAATTAGTATTGTTGTAGCAACAAAAGCTTTTTATTTTTAAAATATATATTGAATGACCAAGTTTCAACATTAAACATTTGTGTATGACATCATTATTAGGCCTGGCTGATGAATACAGCACAGAAAACAAGACAGTACTAAATACAGCAGCACTAACATGACAAAAATAAATAAATAAATAAATAAGAGTTTACCAGTAGGGGGCGCTGAAATGCAGTTTTAAATTTAAACCAGAAGTCAAGTAATGTATAGGGTTTCCGTGTGCGCGAGTGTGTGTGTGTGCGCACCTTAAACAGTCTGAAGGCCGTAACCCAGCAGGTTTTACTCTGTTCACTGTCCGCACACAACAGTTTAAGCTCCTGAGAGTGAAATCTGCCTCTGCTAGTCTGAAACGCACAACAATGACACGTCAAATCAGCGAGACGGTACGAAAAAAAAACAAACACACACAGAAATAAAAAGCAACAGTATTAAAACTGTGTTAGAGGATTTTTTTTAATTATTTTTTTTTAAATCAACAGCAATCAGAACTGGGAATTCCACCAGGTGAAAGCGATCAGTGTTGCTACCTTCATGCAGAAAGTGTGCCCTTTAGGTGAGCTGTAGAGTTTCCGACTGTTGCTGACGGTATACACGCTGACATCCTCGAGATCAGCTACACATTGAAGGTGTCGAGGCTCCTACACACACACACACACACACACACACACACCACTACTACTTGACACACCATTTGTCTTAAGTCACAGATTACCTATTAATAGCAATCAAAACAACATTACATACATGTGTTCAAGTGTACAGATAAATAGACGAGAGAGAGAGAGAGAGAGAGAGAGAGAGAGAGAGAGAGAGAGATTGCTCAGACCTTAGATGAGCCCTTGGTGGAGCAGTAAAGTCCAGATCGTCGCAAAATGAAGTACATTTTCTTCCAAGACTTCTTTCCTGCTTCGCGTACATGCAGGTAGCCCTGAATCTCTGGACACGAGCCGCACTTCAGCATACTCTACAAAACAACAACGGACGCATCAAAACGGACCAAGAAACGGAACAGAGCTTGGGTGCGAGACTTAAAGATGTTTATATTTCACGCATAATACCTGCACAAGCTGCGATGGAGTCATTCCCGTCTTGACGTCGGTGCAGTCGGAAATCATGTTCTCCGGGAAATATTGCTAAAAGAAAACAAGTGCGTTCACTGAAACTACGAATGCTTTAAGCGATGATTATTATTGCAGCAAATTATTTCAAACATGATTCCAACAACAACAGCGCCGGGTCGTACCGCTGGCTTTCTGAAGAACTCGTACTTGGCGTAGTTTTTGCGGAAGAGCAGCTTGGTGTCGCCGTCTGGTGGCCAGGAGGACTGCGCCTTCGACACCACTTCGTGGTCTTCGAGGCAGCGCTCTTGAAACGACAAAACCACAAACAAGACATCAACGCCCCGAATGAGGAAGCCGTGTGACATCGAGACGCACCGCGCGTGCGGTAGATATAGGAACATGGACGACAGGACTAGATCTGTTCCGAGCGCCCTACACGCTGGTGTCTTACCAAGCCCTAGTGAAGGGTGCTGCTCGAGGAGAGCCCAGTTCTCTTCGTCCGTACAGTGAGTCGACTCGACCAAAATGTGGCACACGTCGCGCGCTGTTGCCGCGGACGACACGACCACCGAGCGGCTGTGCGTGTCCTCGCCGAACACCCTTACCACCTACGCACACACACAAAAAACACACACATTCTTTAAGAACACTTGGCATGAATCACGACTCCCACTGAACTGTCACTTTGACTCATAAAATGACAAATGATAAGAGATGCACAAAAAAAAAAAAAGAAAACACCTTACTTCCTGGTAAGAAGTTGCGCAAGAAGATGTACAAGTGACAAAGGCACAAAAGAAGAAAGGAATTAGAGAGAGAGAGAGAGAGAGAGAGAGAGAGAGAGAGAGAGAGAGAGAGAGAGAGAGATTTACTGTCTTTCAGTGCAGGGATTATTCAAATACCAGCAAGAAAAGAAACGGTTATTGAACTGGTCACAGACCGGATGGTTTTGAGTCTTCCGCTGGAACGATTACTCGGCGTGGACATGCCGCCGGTTACGAAACTCATATTCTAGGTTACATAGTCTTGTAGCATCAATTCCGATTTGGATAACTTTCCATTACTGCAGCGCTGAGCATAATAAAAATACTTCTAGGAAAATTAAAATAAGCTTCGGAGTGTGCAAAAGGCGTTTACTAAAGACACACTAACGAAGAATAACAATGAAGAAAAGAAAAGAGTGCATACATGTTTTTTTTTTTGTTTTTTTTGTTTAAAATAGCTGGATTGTTATAGACAGTATTATATACACTATACATGTGGTTAGAAAAATGCAGTTTGCTGTGTTTATTGAGGGGAAAAAAAGAAAGAAAAAACAGGAAAGAAAAAAGACAGAGAAAGAGAAAGAGGGACTGAACTCGTCAACCACAAACCTGACGAACCAGTACCACTGAACAGTCAAACACAGTCCGTCAGCAGGTTCACAGGGGACACACGGGGACAAGCAGACAAAACAAATATGCATGACTGACACACACACACACACACACACACACACACACACACACACACACGTCACTTTCCCGACTTCAGCTACTTTGTAGTGGAATGAGCTTATAACCACAAATCACAACACGGCGACGTTTTGATCTCTAACCACGACGAGTCAAAATGCTCTTTGATTATCAGCCAAAACGTCTGCTTTTATCATCATGAAAGAAGTGCGGAACATTCCAGTCTCCATGTGTTCACGAGAAAGCATGTTTTGTTCAGTTGTTTTGGGGTTTTTTTGGCGCTGGCTTCTTCATGTATCGAAATCTTTTAAGCATATCAACATTTTTTTTTAACACTGTTTACGTATTGATGCTTCTAGTGTGTGTGTATGTACTTAAAAACAAACGTTAGCTAGCCTGCGTTACTAGCTACAGGTCATGTGCGTGTTTACGGTCACTACTCCCGCTCAGATTTAGGTAGAGCTTTATTATTAAACACCAACATGTTCACTGGGAAAAGTTGTAACGTTCTCTTACTTAGTGACTTGGAATCAAAAGAAATGGCAAAAATAACGTTACTGAGGACGTTCCGCTTTCTCAGGACCGAAGGCTTTTGACTGTTACAAAGCGCTGACACAAGAGACCTAAATAAACTTCAGCGTATCAATGGCTACATGCCAGGTTTTTTATTTATTTTTATTATTACTCTTTTGTGGAGCGTCATGTGATATTTACAATTAAGAGTGTAGGCACAATACACACAAACAGAACATCCCGCTCCCTTCCCGATCGTGTTGCCCAGAACGCCCTGCCTGTTTCTTGGAGTACTGCCATGAAACACCAACCAGTGATTAACTGTCCTTCAGGAACGTTTGATTTCTTTAAGGATTACGTTTATTCTTCCGAGCAGGTCAACCAGCGAGACGCTTATGCAACCGTCATCTGATACTAAAGACATGAAGTGCATTCATTATTAATCCCCTCCTTCATCATTTCATAAATGACTTCATAAATCCAAATGGAATTTTTTTTTTTATAAATCAGACTTTCTTACATTACACTGGAAATAACGTATGCAGATTATTTATTTATTAGGAACCTCTAATAGCTACACCCATTGGCTAAACCTACCAGCTTTTATTTATTACCACTGGTCACTATACCACTCCTCTCTGCCCTTTCCATTAACGTCATCATACTCAATACTCAAAATGGAGTCCAAAGTCAACTCTGAGTTAATAACAACGACTCGCAAGTTATTAGTGGGCTCCGGTGAGGATTATTGCAGAGTTAATCTGATTCTTTTTTTTAAATCGGTCCAATGTCCAAACAAAAAACGCTAATCCTTTTACTATTGAGCTGTGAGAATTAGCTAGCGAATTAATCGCCTACAATAATAAGGAAGATTAACGCGCGTTATTGAAAAGCAGCGCGAGGTCAAAACCGAGGCCGTGCTTACGTGCGTGTCTTCGTCGGTCAGCGTGGCGCATCCCACCAGCGAGCCGACCCGGACCGGAGAGTGCGACGGACTGCACAGCTCAGGGAACGGGTTGGGAATGGACGGCATCGATGAAGGTCTGAATTCTCCTCTGGAGCTGTAAAACAAAAACAAAAAGCGTGTTTATGAACAATCTGTGCTGATGGATTGATTTTTGTGAAGGTGTGCATTACGATCCCTACTGGGATCAAACGTATTAGCGTAGAACGGGATAATAAAACGGAAGGACAGAAATTGCACTTGGAAGTAATAACCTGTAGCTGTTCCTGATCGCCAGCGGCTGGGATCGTGGTGCGGAGGGAGCGACAGACAGGTACGAACTCTTCATGGGATTCGACGTCTCCTCTCCTCTGCGTACGGTCTCACGCACAGAGCCATTAAAAACCTCCGTCCAACGACGATCCACCTGCATCACTCTACACACACAGAGAGAGAGAGAGAGAGAGAGAGAGAGAGAGAGAGAACACAATAGTTAATCCTTGCTCATACACGTGCTACATACAGAGTAAAAGCCAAACCACAAAGTCCAGAAAAATTATTTCTCATGCGATTCATTTTAAAGCACTCAAATAAATAAACAACACCCGTTCCACGTCTTCGAAGGATCTTCATAAGAAATTATATTTATTCACATTCATTAAATATTACGAAAACCTGCGTAACAAGGCATTTCATCTTTGCTGCAAAGTTCAGCCGGAGTTTGCACGCTTCTAAACATAGCTCTTTCACCTGGAGGGAAAATCAGAACAAGAGCAAAGAAAGAAAAAAAGAAAAGGAAAAACAGTCACACCTTCAGTTTTGTTTTTAATCCAGTGCTGATTACAGACAGGAGGGAAAAAGAAAAAAAAAAAAAAAAAGAGAAAGACTTCCTGGCACACTGACAGATTAAAGACAAAAATCAAAGCTAATGAGTTCACGTCGCGGTTAATGGAGTCTCCTACAGGGTGTGCGAGTGTGTATGTGAGAGAGAGAGAGAGAGAGAGAGAGAGAGAGAGAGAGAGAGAGAGAGAGAGAGAACTGTTTCTTTGGATGTGTGTGAAGGTTGTTTGCTGTAGATGTGTCGGAGGGAAAGGTTTGCAAAGCAAAACAGGATGATGTAATAGTCTCAGCACGGCACTGATACTGACACACCTGCGAGAACAATAAAGCCTGCAGTGGAACTGGTGACGCCGCTGGCTTTTAGGACTTGCACAACAAAAAATATTTCATTAACAGCTGTTTTTACACCTGAATTCTCCGTTCTGATTGGTCAGAAGGCGCTGATTCATTCGAAGAGGTCCTATTCATTTCAAGGTGGTGCTGGTGAGACAGTGTTCGTGATAACAGGAAACAACTTGTTTCCCCGAATGCACCGCAACATTAAGCGTAACTATAAACAGATTAAAAAATAAATAAATAATTTATATAAAGTGAGACATAATTATTGGCAAGTGGGATTTGTATCCACTTGTACATAATTTAAGCCTAATAATAAAAAAAATTAATTGTTTTTTTTTTTTTAGTAGTGTTACACACAGGACTGTTCCCATAGTAATTATTTCAGTTAAGAGACTTTTAAAAATGATGGACTCAACATCAGAGCTTTGAGGTCAAGCTGGTCCAAATCAATCGCACGAATACCATACAAACGGTACAATATTGCATTGTAAATATTCATCCGCACACAAATGTTTAAGACCTTACATTTAATCGCAGAACATACATCTTATCAAAGCATTTTTTTTTTGCCAAAACGACGCTAGTGAGGGCCTGCAGAGCCACCATGCTACACCCCATGTAGTGAGCATGAATAGTGAATGGGAAGCCATCTAGGACAGCGTGTTGAAATAAGAGTTTAAATAAAATACATATATAAAACAGTGTGAAAACGCTGGGAGTCAAGATGTTGGATGTGGAGGAATGAACACTTTTTTTAAAAAAAATTTCAATGAATCTGTAACGAATCATAATTCATACGCAAATGATTCATTTGAATCATTTTACATTTGTGGATGTTATGCATCGGATTTGATGTTTTCTATAATGCTATAACGTGCAATTAAGGCTTGTGCGCTAGCTGAAGCTTTTTCTGGGTTTGTGCACAATCTTTTAACTTTGAACATCACGCTTTGTGTGGCAAACAAACCCAGTGCAAAATGTGACTTGCATTCGAGTGGTCCTGAATCAGCAGTGGAAAGTTAACATCTGAAAAGTTGAGTCCATTACATAAGGAACGAAACACTTGATGGTGTGCACTTCAAGGAAAATAATCAAGGACGGGTGCTGCGGTGTGGCTCAAGACGAAACCGAAGTGGATTGTTTTTCCACTTAAATTATTAATATTTTATTTCTCTTTGACAAACTATAGCATTAAAAATGAGAATAGCCATAGAAATGTCATACTGCTGTCCTGAACACTAAAGAGACAGGAAAGCTCTGAAAGCCCCGTTTAGATTTCACACGCAGTTTGCATCTTGAAAGAACCGAATCCCTTAAACGAATCGGAATGCCTATTATACGAGTCATTTAGGTGAATCGACTCGTTGACACGATCCGTTCAAATGAATCGAATGTTGCCGTTCGTTTGATTAGTACAAATACTCAAAAGCTCAAAACAAAAAAAATAACATAAAAAGGTCTATTATCGTCATAGTCGCGCTATTATACTAATAATTAGAGCTTTTAATTGAATTATTCTTGATTAACGAAGTTAAAAGACACAAAATGACACCTTTAAGCTGTCACCTGTTGAGTGTTTATCAGTGTGTAGCCTGATAAACATAACAAAACAGACGAGTTGAGTTTATTCACCTTCGCTTCGGCAGTGGAAGTAAATTTAGTATAATAAATGTTTTCAATAAACTTCCCTGAGGGGAAAAAAACACACACAATAAACCCAGGACGTACCTGTACCTGTACCTGTACCCGTCTGACACGCCGACTTGTTTATGTGAGTGATATCCTGCTCGTCTCTGCAGTTCAAGCCCCGCCGGTCTGACTTGGGCCGCGTCCAAAACCACATACTTCCGCGCTAAACTAAATAGGGCGTTAAAATAACACGCCACCTGTCGCTATCGGATAATCCTGAGTGGCACTCGTTCGCGGTTGTAGATGTAGCCATGGTGAGCGCAAGCACTCGTGCAGGGAGGGGCGGGGCCGGAGGAAATGGGGCGGGGTTGTGGAAAATGAAGCGCCTGCAGGTGGAAAAGTAGGAGGAGCGTCGTCATGGGAACTTATGTAGTGGGTGAAACGGCGTACTTTGTACCGTGTTTACTTCTAATACTACAGTAGCACTGTGTACAAATGTTTGTTAAAGTCCTCAGAATTATGTCACGTCGCTTCATTTTTGTCCACTTTTCCCATAATTACTTGATTCTTTTTAGCTTTGAGTGAAAAAAACATTTAAAAAAAAAACGCAATTTCTGTCAGCGTTTTTTTTAATGACAAGAAGTGGCAATAAAACCGTTTTTTTTGTCTTAGTTACTTTAATAATTATTGATCAATTATTAATAATTAATTATCATTCTATATCTTAATATTTGCTGTTTAAATTTTATATACTTTAATATTTTTACTACTTTGTCATTCCAGTACTTTTAAACCAGCATTTATGACGCAAAATGCAGTTTTGTTGACACCTAGTGGTCGTAGCTGGTAACTACCAATAATATGTTTATGTTTCTGTTATCACAGGTAAATTAGCTATAAAATATTTAATATAAGAAATTCAGTCCACTACCTTTGATGCAAACTTTTAAATAAAAAATTATTTCCACTAGGCTTCAACATGACAATAGAGTAATAGAGTGTGGTTTTGGGTATACAGCTAGACTTTATCTGTCCTTTAAGTGCAGAATAAATCACTTGAGGGTGTGCTGTGATTGGAAAATAATCAAATATGTAGTGGCGTAGTCTGCTACTATGTATGCAGCAGATTAAAGTTACTGTTACCACCCCAAAGCACCAAAGTGTTTTATTTCTCTTATACCATAGCAATGTTTTTTGTTTAAATTAATTAAAGAATGATACGTCATAAATTTTTATCCGTTTATAGTTATGTTTAACGTTATGGAACGTCTGCTTAAAGTTACTTCCTGTTCTTGATCAGTTATTTTGATATGAACGTCTGGGTTTATATTCCGCTCTCGAAGTTAATGCACAAATGATGCAGCTTGCCATGTTACTGAAAAACCAGAAAGTCCTGAAGGCTTTTCTCCAGAATGAAAACTTACAGCCTTACTTCAGACTTTACTTTTTACCACATATTGCATAAAGATTATAAACCCACATTTAGAAAAAAAAAAGAAAGAAAGAAAAGCTACTAATTAAACACAGCTTTAGGAAAAAAAAAGTTTTATTTCCAGATTTCTTTTTTCCCTTTCAGTTGGAATCTTGTGATTTTTTTTCCCCCACGAGTAAAATTCTAAATCAAAATAAAAATAAAAATAAAAAATAAACGGTACCATGAAAATGTAAAAAAATATGTAAAACACAAAATAATATGTTTATATAATTACATAATTATTAACAAACATTGACAACATTGATATTAATCATAATAATAATTAAGAGCAATACTACAAAGAAAGGGTGTATGAGAGCGGAGTGTAGGTACACATGCACACTCAAGTACACACTCACTCGCTCCCTGCCTCCCTCCCTTGGAGCGAGTCACTAGAAAAAAAAGTACATTTTTTTTAGTATTAGCCCAAAAATTCAAATATTAGGGCTTTTTTTTTTTTTTGTATATTTATTTGTTTATTTATAGCTACATGCAAAGACAAAAAAAAAAAAGAAAGTCTGATTTAGTCGTTGGCTCTCAAACGTCTGAGTGCACTTACATGACTGTCTATTACATCAGTTATCAAACATTTGTCCCTATTAAAGTCCTTGATAGGCGACAGAGTGCGCACTACTGAAGTTCCCACTACAGTGCTGCATTCTTTGGGGGGGATTGGGGGGGGAGTGCCCCCATCTGATACACACCAATATTTTAAAGGTGTTAACATCAGTGTAATGATTTCATTCAACTTGATACAATACAATGCATTCTATTCGATTTGGAATATACATTTTAAAATGTCAATAGAAATCTCACCGTTTGAGTCCGTAACGCATTTAAAAATCTCCCTGTACGCTAGCAGGCTAGTCAAAGACGTCTTTAACCAGAAATGTGTTCTAGTTCTATGTGTGTTAGTCTTCCGAGCTGAAGACTTCTTTAAATAATCAACCTAGCTTACTATCGTAGCTAGTTAGGGATTATACACAAACCTGAATAGCTAACTCCTTTGAGTAATGCAGACTTAGCGCACGATTAGACGTTCATTATGAGTGCTTTTCTAGCAAACATGTTTCCTTTTTTTTCTCTTTTTCATTACAAGGAAATCTGTTCAAATTTGATGTCGGTTTTCCAAAGACCCGGGTATCTCTCAGTGATCTGTGATTATATTTGAGTGCATTTTGTTGGAAGTGTGAAGCCCAACATATGATCATATTTCACCCTGAAATTCATATTTTGTGTAGAAAATATACGGAGTGCGATTTGAAGGTAATTTTGATGAATTCCCGATGGGGATTAGTTAGGATGACGCTCTACGTCTAAATTCGAAACGGATTAAAAGTTATTTAACAAACAAAAAATGTATACAGTTTTGGTGACGTTTTCTCTAAGATGTTTATTTAACAATCACTGTAGGTTTTCCACCACATGAAAGTCTTTAGGACAGACGATTTTGGCTGAATTTTGTTTATTTATATATTTTTAATATTAACTTCAGGGGAAAACGATTGAACGATTAGTTATAGCTACTAGAATGTAAGCGATAACTGGAACTACAGTGCTTGGACGTTCCATATTAAAAACTAATGTATTAACTATAAGCGGATACAAAGTACGACGTGTTCTTCAATATAATAATCGATTATAATTGCTGGTAAATTGCTGTGGGCATCCATAAGAGAAATAAAAGAAATTTCGAATAAAAAAATTTAAACCGTTATCGATTGTTTTCCTGTAACAGCACGTTCTGTCGAGTTTCTTACATATTAAATATTAAAAATATGAGATACAGAAAGGATTTTCTTGTTTGGCCTATTTCCATATTATTAGTTGGTTAACAGGCTCAGAGCCAAATAATGTGGAACTTAAAACTGTTAAATTTGGACCAAATTGCAAGAGATATCCATGTCAGCGCAGTATATTAAGCTAATATTTATATTAAGTGTTTATTTGACTGATCATTTGTATATTGGTATATGGTACAGGTCTAAAATGTACTTTTTTTGAATTGTCACTGTGTTGTAATTGACAGAATATTTCACCCTCAAAATGTGATCCACTTTATTAGTCTGCTTTCTTTTTTTCAGGCTTAAGCATGTACTTTAAGTCTTAACTCGAAAAACACTTGCTTCACAAAAAACTGACGTACAGACAGGTCCATAAGTATTTGGACAGTGGCGCGATGTTCGTAATTGTGCCTCTGTACACCACCGAAATGGATCAGAAATGAAGCAATCAAGATGTGAAGTGTAGACTTTCAGCTTTAATTCAAGGGGTTTAACAAAACTATCGCAGTAAACGATTAGGAATTATAGTCAATTTTGGCAGAGTCCCTCCATTTTCACAGGCGAAAACGTAATTGGAGAGTTCCAACTCCTAGCAGAATCAACTCCAGACCTTGTATATCCTTAATTTGTCCTGAAATAACGAGGAAACAGGCCATTCCTGGCAATGAAACATCAGTCAGCTGTCCGATTACTTTTGAGCCTGTAATAACGGTTAATGCGATATTTTTGTTAAACCCCTTGAATTAAAGCTGAAAGACTATACTTCACGTCTTCACATCTCGAAGGCTTCATTTCAAGTCCATTGCAGTGGTGTACAGAGGCAAGACGACAAAAATTCTGTCGCTATCCAAATACTTATGGGCCTGACCATATCTCTTGGACACAGCCGAATTGTGGCCCCTTTGTCCACCTAAAATCACCCATGATGATGTTTACATAACATGATGGTCACCTACAATCAAAAACTAGTATTTTACATAGCTTTGGTATACGCATTATCGTGTGTAGTCATTCTCAGCCAATCAGAACTGGCAGTACTGTCATGTTGGAGTAACATTAGTGTTTGATAAATGATGCGTCAGTAGTGCGCACTCAGACTGTCGGACCGCTGTGGTGTTGTTGTGTTAGTGTTGCGTGTCAAGAGTTTGTGATCACTCCCGTCACGTCCTTCATTTGTATATTTGCACTTTCCCGTGTTTCTCCGTCGCTCGGTTCGGCACTCACAGCGTTTTGTCGCTTTCCTTTTTCAGGTGGCTGCAATGAAGATCAAACAGAGGGCAACATTAATGATGTTCCTGTATCTATTGGTTGGTGTGTGTGTGTGTGTGTGTGTATGTGTAGTACCTGTAATACTCTTCCTGTGTGAGAGAGTGATGGTGGTGATGGATCCACTGCTGCTCCAGTGCAAGTCTCTGGATCTGTAGCTCTGTGTTCTGATGATGCATGGAGGAGTGGGGGGGTAAATCACGGAACGGAGCGCCTACACACACACACACACACACACACACATTTGCAAATGGGTCAGCTTTTTAGCAGCTCATTTACACACTAATAGTTCAAAATACTCACGCCTTATTACATACACACACACACACGCGCGCGCTATTGCGGGATATTTCTAACTCGAACTTCTAATATTCAGTAATTAAAAGGAAATCCTTTTTTAGTTTTGTAAGAGCTGTGTGTTACAAGAGGTGTGTGTCAGCGCTGTGTGTTACCGAAGAGTTGCTGTCGCAGTACATCGCTCTCTGTGAGCGGGTGTGTGATGATGGATCCTGGATACGGTAGCCGTGGTAACGGAGCTCCCGTCGCTAACGGATCAATGAGCGGGTGCACGCTGCTAGGCGCTGTAAAATATATATAGGGAAATAAATAAATAAAACCGTGCCGGAATCTCACCTTCTTTCCTATAAAATACATTTAAAATACGTAACTGGTGGATTTCGTGATTCTTTTATTAGTTCTTAATATTTTCTACAGTATGAAAAAACAATGAAACATTTACAGCTAATTTAAAATGAATAATATAGATTTTTTATAAATAGTTATTAATATTTTCTTGTTTTTAATGTTTTAGATCAACGTTTTCAGCTAGCCTGCTAGCTAACACCGTTGCTGAATGCTATTTTTATGATCATTTGTGTAAAATAAAACTGGGTTTTGGTTTCGTCCATAGTAAAGGCTACGATATTTTTCACATTAGCACCTTTGAATGATTAACTTGACTTACAAGCAGCAACTGTAATGCTAGCTAAGTTATAATCTAGCTGACATTAGTGTTTATATGTGAGCTGTGGTAATTCGATCTGAAAGAAACGATTTTTTACTCCTTTTTTCAGGTTTTAACAAACCTGCATCTATTAGCATTTTAGCTTACAAACTGGCACGATTCTATTAGCTTGTTAGCTTACAAACTGGCACTATTCTGAGAATAGTGCCAGTTTGTAAGCTAAAATGCTAATAGATGCAGGTTTGAAAGAAGAGAGGTTATGTTTCGACATACTACAGGTATTAGCCATTTAACATGTATTCAACCTTTCGAAAGGAACTGAATCTCTTTAAAAAGTGAAACTCTGAATTCGCTCACACACTGGTTAGAAAAGCTAACACTAGCCATTTTCCCACTTTGCAGAGAATGTTGTTAGCATAAACAGTACACACTCAGTTATTACGACTATAGCCTGTTGATTTCAAACGTTTTCAATTAATTCTAAGTATGTACAAGAGACACAGGAGTGTGTAATGATTTACCTGTATCTTGCTGATGTAGATGCAGGTGAGAGTGAATGTGTGAGTGCTGGTGATGATGTGGAGTCACATTTAGCATTTGCAGTCGCCCCAGAGACTCTCCTGCTCCGCCTCCTCCTGATGCCCCACCTCCTCCTGAAGTTCCACCCCCGACTGGGGTTGCTGGGGTTCCTCTTTCCCTGTCTCCACCCGGCAGTGCTCTCTCTCTCTCCTTCTCCCGCTCTCTCTCCACGCTCCTTGCTCTCTCGGTACTAGGTGGAGTCCGGCTCGGGGCGGAGTAACCTTCAGGGGCTGGGGGCTGGGTAGGGTGGGAGGAGTGAGAGGAGGGGTGATGGAGAGAAGAAGCCGTGGGTGCAGGAGGAGGAGGGGGAGGTGCAGGAGGAGGAGGGGGAGGGGCAGGACCTATAGGGTTTACAGTGGGAGGGGCATGACTAGGTAGGGAAGGTGGTAATAAAGAAGAAGTAGGCGGGGTTGACAAAGGCTGAGGGACAGCACTCGGATTTCTTGCAACTGTAGCAAGGGCTTGAGGAGGTGGAGCCGGAGGTGGAGGAGTCCCATAAAGGGCAACCTCACTGGTTGGAGCTCCACCACCAGCCCCGCCTCCTAACAGTAAGGAGTGCGAATGAGAGTGTGTATGTGAGTCAAACTCACTTTTAAAGTCAAACCCGGTCTTTACTCGCTCCCTGTGAGCTGTCACAGAGTGTGGAAACCCCATACCTCCAAGGCCGGCCCCTAGCCCTGCCATTCCACCCGGGCCAGGCCCTGCCACCGGCCCCGGCCCAGGGTGGCCGTGGCCTCCTTCCAAGCCGGTTCCATAAAGAAATCCAAGGATGGCTGCGGCTGTGGCAGCATCAGCAGGAAGGTGATGTGGATGAGCAAGGGCAGGGTTTTGGAATTGGGGCAGGAAGAGGGAGGGGTGGACATGAGAGTGTGAATGTGGATGGGGGTGGGGGTGAAAATGGGGTGGAGCCCGATTGGCTGTGCCAAGTGGTGACATTGCATGGGGACGGGCATATTCGCTCAGTGTCCTCAATGCTGGTGTATCAGGCCCAAGATATGGACCGAGACCTCCAACAGACGGTAGAAGAAGGGAGTGAGGGATGGAATGGGAGAGGGAAGGGTGTAGAGAGTGGGCATGGGATGGGTGAATTGTGTGGGCGGGGTGGTGGGCAGGGTGGTGGGAGGGGTTTACACAGGGTGAGGAGGATGAGGAAGGATCCAGGAGAAGAGAGGAGGAAGGAGAGAAGAAGAGAGAAGAGCCCTGACGGGGAACTGCTGCAGGGTTACTTTCCTTCTGCTGAGAAATGTAAAAAAGAGTAATAAATATCTTTAAACATAAGGATAATCTTCCTCTCTTCACTTAGCCTTGGTTTATAAGTGTTACCAAGACCACTGTAACTAACTCCTACCATTTGTATATATCATGAGTTCAAATTTAATTGGATTAATTCATAGGTATAGATTGAGGAAGGAGGGTGGGGAGGACACCCTCCATTAGGTTTTGAAGGGGAGTGAATTAGGAATCTGTTCAAAGCATATTAGTGTTTTCATTGTCTTATATAATGTACTGGTTGCTTTTGCTTGTGCTGCAAAGTTTGCAGATGATGTAAGTGACAAGGTTTTACAGGAAAAACCTATTATATATATATATATATATATATATATATATATATATATATATATATATATGGCATATTTGTGCCGATGATTAAATCAAGTGTCCGTTCCCTCTGCTGATCCTAAACATTTCAGCCACTTCCTGGTCCTCACCTGTAGGTGCCTCTCCAGGTCTCTCTCTCTTTCTCGCTCCCGCTCTCTCTCCCTCTCTCGCTCTCTCTCCTTCTCTCTCAGGTCCCGAGCTCTCTGTTCCACCTCTCGCCTGGCTCGTTCAATTGCCTCGTTCCTCTTTTTCCAGAGTTTAGACCCGTCCAGAGGGATGAACAGGACATCGGTGCGAGCACAGGAATTCCCATTGCCACGATCTAGAACCCTGTGAAACCTAAAAAGGCAATGATTTTCTCTAAATGATCGCTTTTATTGTCATCATTATCAATATTACAGTACTGTAAAGTACTTCTTACAAGTATCTGTAAACTACTGACGCTAGCAAAATTGTATCTTCCCATTGTCTATCAGAGAGAAGGGCTTTTAAATGATGTCATAGTATATGCACATCCATTTATCCTGTGTGGTATGTAGTTGCGCATTGATAAAGTTTCTGGGGCTTATGGAAAATTATCAAATACAAAGGTCTGTCTTACCGAGCAGATTGGCTGGCATGAATTGGAATATCGATAGCCTTTGGCTCAGGCGAGGGGCTTCTGAGCACAGTTGGTGGACTGTCAGTTTCCTCCCTCTCTTCTATTGGCTCCTCCTTTATGACAGGTGGTGGCAAAGGACAAGATGATGATTCAGATTGGCTGTCTGCACCAGTGGGAGCATTACTGGGTGGAGCAACAGGGTTGCAGAGATGTGGTTGGATTTTGGAGGGCGTAGGCGAATGCATGTGACTGTTAACATTATTGTTGCTATTTGGATTGCTGGTAGCTACAGTGCTGCTATGGTTACTATTGCCATGGTAAGCACCAGCAAAAGGAGCATGACTATTTAAAGGGCCATGATAAGGAGCCGGTCGGCACCCAGACAGACAGGAAGTGACTGCACCTGATGCAGAAGGTGCAGAAGTTGATGAAAATGGGGGAAATCCTCCCATTTGATTTGTTGATGGACTAGGAAGTGGAGACAGAGTAGTGGGTGGACTCTGATTGGATGAGGGGTACTGCCCTGGACGAGTTTGACTAGGTGGAAGTGTGGATGGTGGAAGAGGCTGCTGGCTGTGGGAAGCTGGGGGATATGAGGCAGGAAGCTGGTGTCCATGTGAGGAAGAAGATGAGGAAGGAGAAAGAGATGGTGGGTGATTACGATTGTGATAAATGGAAGACGGAGCACTGTTCTCTCTTTCTCGTTCCCTCTCCCTCTCTCTTTCTCTCTCCCTAGATTGGACTGTCAGGCCTGGCTGGACCAGATAGTGTGGGTGGGGAACAGCAGGCCCTCCAGCAAAATCCCGACCCATATTTGAAGCAAGTCTAGTGGGACTTGGGTATTCTCTGGAAGGACCAGGATGAGGGGCAGATGAAGGTTGAGCCCCTGCTGGAGGGTATTCCTTGGTCTCTGGTGGAGGGTATTCCCTTAGGAAGTGTGCAGTGGGGGGAGGATCTGACCCAGTAGCAGGGACTTGATGTCCTTGATGCCCTTGCCCCGCCTGCTCCACTGTAGACTGAAAGTCTTTGTTTGGGGTGGCAGAACTGTTTTGTGGAGAACTAGATGGTAAACTGGAGCTTGAAGTGCTAACATTTACTTGGTTGACATTACTTGCATTGCTGTTGCCACCTACGTCCCTTATCTGGCCTGCAAACTCTCCCCATCTTCCCTCCTTATCTCTTGGGTGACACCCACCTGCACCTCCTGCCCCACTTGACCCACCAGGTCCAAAGTCCCGGCTCTGTGCTACATGCTGCTGGTTCTGATTCTGCAAAGAGAAGTCTCTCAGTGCATCCCTTTCCCGGAATCCCGGTCGGAATTCTCGACCCCCCGATGGTCCATCTCGGCCTGGTGCTCCAAATTCTCGGTTCTGTCCAGGAACGGGAGTCACAAAGTCACTTCCCATGTTAGCACTGTTATGTGCACCAGAACCACCAGTGCCGTCCTTAATTGCAATGTCCCGTGCAGCCCTGTCCCGCTCAGCTGGACTGCTGTACCTGGGCAAGTACTCTCTGTGTGGGTGGGGTGGGTGTGGGTGGGGCAGGTAGGGGGGGTGGGATGAGTGGCGGGCGGAAGAGGGGGGGTTGTAGACAGAGGGCAATTGTTGCTGTTGCACAGGTGCATGGTGGACACCTGGGTAACGTGTATATCCCCAGTTTCCAGGGCAAGTGGAAACAGCACTGCCTGACCATGTAGTAGGGCTGTAGTGATGAGTGTGGCGAGGAGGAGGGGCCTGTTGGGGTAAGGAGGTGGCCTGTGGAAGCAGAGAGGGTGGAGCCTTGTCGCATTTCTCAACTTTCTCCATTTTAACATCAGAAGGTGCACTTTGGCCTGCCTCTAGAGGCTTCAGAGCAGGTGGAGGTGGAAGAGCAGTGGAGGAGGCATGACTAACACTGGGATTTCCATGGGGATACTCTGCTCCACCAACCACCATCTTTCCTCCACACTGAGAGGCCGTTTTGGGGTTGACATTGCAGCGGCTGCCGCCATGTAATGCCTCATCACCCACAACACCGGAGAGCTCCATCTTGGGTGCTATTTTGGGGTCAACTGTAAAGTAGGATTTTCTGGCACTGCTGCTCTCACTCAAAGGACAAAGAGATGATGGTGACTTCAGTACTGATACTGATAAATCTGCTTCCTTCCCCCCCTCATTGTCCCGACATTCTCCGCTACCACCGTCATTGCCCCTTCCTGTTCCTCCCTGTTTAGGCACCACTCCTTCTTTCACCTTCCCGGCTTGCTTTGGTGAATCTGGTGAGTCTGATTCAGAGTCCAAACTGGCCAATGGGGAGCCAGAGAGGCTCGGTGAAGAGGATCGATTGTCCTGATCGATATCCCGTCCACTGCTAATACTACTGCTGCTATTAGCTAAGCTTCCTCCAGCAGAGCTGCGACTGCCTTGTGACTGGCCATCTTCGTTGTCGCTTTCCCGTGACTGGGTGTTGCATGAAGTTGGATGCGGTGCTGAAGTTGTTGTGCCAGTTGAATGGGTTGATGTTGGGGCACTGGACAAAGAGTCCTTGTAGTAAAAAAAAAAGAAAATCAAAATACATACATAGATATTTAGACAGACAGTCAAAGTGATCAAATGTTTTTTATTGTTTGGTCCTCAGCTGCATTTACTGCATTGTCATAATCAATTGCTGTCAATTTCCCATCTTTAATAAACAAACTGTAAGCTTTAGAAAACAGATAAGTGGGTAATGGTACCTGGACCTTCTGTCTCTTCGGGGGAGGAATAGTCCGCTCTACATCACTTTCGGATGAATCCTGTCCTTGTGGTCGTCTGTTAAAGCAACCAAGCTCTTCTCCTGCAGCTCTCTGCTGAACATGCCAAATGATATTTTACAGCCAAATGTTCTTCACTTATTTACTTTAAATCCAAAACACTTTCTCTTTGTGTAATACGAGTCTGATATATGTGAAAAATTAATGAGGCTGGACAAGAATAGACAAGAAAAGAAAAAAAAGAAAACAAATATAACTTAAGAGAGAAGAACAGAAGATGACAAAGCAAGAGACAATGGTATACAGCGCAGGATCATCAAGGATGAAAGCAAAATGGTGGTGCACAGGGCACGCACTGATTTTGATGATTCATAGGTATGAAAGATGCTTAGGATAAATTTGATCACAACTTACTTGTTAGCTTAGCTAGCATTAACATTAACCTTTATTAACCCTTTATGAATGCATTAACCCTTAAATTCCTAGGACCCGTCGTCGTATTCAGACTTAAATTCCTCACTTTTGTAACTAGATGCATTTCCTATTTGTTTCATCGTATTTGTTTTTACTGTAGAAAAGAGCTGTTGAGAATGACAGATGAACAGGTTGTGATGGGAAAACGAAGATAGAAACAACAGAGCGATGGAGAAATAGTACGAAAAAGGAATAGCGTGAGAATGTTTTACTGTTTGGCGTTCATTTCGTTCTGCTCGAGATGGGCTAGGATGTGGACGTCTCCCCCTCCGCTCCTCACTGCCACCCCGCCTTCGCCCACTACGTACGGGCATCTGAGAAGAAAATAGAATGTCATCAAGTGAGAGAGAGAGACAGAGAGAGAGAGAAGTAGATAGATAGGTATTATCAAGAAATATCAATTCAACATCAAGAACTGTCTACCAGAATAGACAGCCAAACAGGTAGGTGGGTGATTGGATGGATGGGTGGATGGACAAACAGACAGATGGATGCGTGGAAGGATGAACAAACAGGTAGATGGATGGATGGATAGATGAAAAATGCATGTGTGGATAGATAGATAGATGGATAGATAGATGAACAAACAGGTAGAACAAACAGGTTAGCATCAACTGCTAATCCAACTGATTCCATCAGATTTGGTGTCATTCAGCTGTAAATAAAAGGTTTTCAAAACGAGAGGAATGTTCACGTGGAAACTTCGCATAAACACGGTGAAAACAACATTTCTGAATGCAGCATTATTTTCTCTGAACTCACCGGCTCTTTGTGAGTTCTGGTTTTCATCGCTCCATTTCTTCCATTGGGCGATTAACACACAATACACAGCACTCAGTGGATTAAATACTGTAAAAACACACACACACACACACACACACACACACACACACACACACACATACAGACACAACACATAAGGACTAAGAGTGTTGAACATCTTAAACAACAGAGCTCTTTTGTCTCTCTCAGTTTCTGTCAGCTAACCAGCTGTACAATTGTGTGCTTATAACTTTGGGGCAACAGATTCAGGAAGGCCCATATATGGGTGTGATGATCAGGTGTCCACAAACGTTCGGCCATATAGTGTATCTTTGGCTTACAGCGCCTCCTCACGTCCAGTAAACATACAGTCTATTGGACAATCAATTTTTCTCTAGCACTATGGAAATTCTAACATAATCAGGGCCACTGGTGTGAATTTCTACATTACACAACTCTGGCTTCCTGTTGGGTGTTTTGTTGTTTCCTTTTGGAAACATTTAAAGGACGCTTAACATATAACATATAACGACCTTGCATAACATATAAATAAACCCCTTAGGGACAAGCTGTTCTCGTAAAATCTTTTATACCCCAACAACTTGCCAATGATTATAATTTCTTTTATTATTATTAAAGAATGACATTTCATCCATTTTTAGTAATATTCAACGTTGTGGAACGTCCAAACAAGTTAGTTCCTGTTATCAGTTACGTTACAGCAGCTATATACGGTAGTTCCTGCCCCAGCCTCTATTTTCTTCGCTATTGAAGACAAAAATTATTATTTTTTGCAATTTGTCATCTTATCAAGAAATCGCAAAGCCCTCCATCTTGGAAACTTTGAAAACCTTAACTCTGACTGTTACAAGGTGCTGACACTGGAGACTCCTTTCAAAATGTGCTTGTATGTAAGTAAACAGGAAAGAGAGAGGCAAAGATATATTGAGGCCTTGAGATTCATTCATAAGCATGCACACACACACACACACACTATTTATAGAGTATGATACTATATATAGAACACAGCCCGCATGATAATTAAATCTTAAGACCCCAGCAGTGACAGCTCTCTCACACACACACACACAAACGCAAGCCAGCAGTGTAAAACTGAACAGCAGTATGTTTACACACATTTACAAACATGTATACCCACTTACACAGACACACATATAGTCAATACCAAAATTATTGGCACCTCTCAAGTGTTTAAAATACCCAATTATGGCCAATTTCACCTTAAACAATTGTGAAGAAGAATGGTATGATGATTGACACCTCTGAAGAGTATCAAAATATCCAATTCAAATAACGCCACCTCTGTGACAAGTTTTACATAAGAGGCCATGAGAACAACCCACAAAATGTGAGCTACAGTTGGAATCATGTGTTGCGGTGAGACGACCCCAAAACCTTTTAGGCCGTGAACACTGTCGGCATTTTAAGAAAAAAAAGACTTTAGAAGAAAAAAGCCCCCAAATCCACTGAAAATATGGTGGTGGATCAGTGAGGCTTTAGGGCGGTTTTGCGACTGGTGGTTCAGGGCCTCTTGTGAAGATTGATGACATGGAGAATTCTGTTAAGAACCTGGATATTTTAGCAGGAAAACTTCTGCCAGGAAGACTTGGCTGCAGACGTGGACATACGTCCAAATAAAACGTTATGTCCCAATATGTTTACGGTCAAATATTACTCACTGCAGCATGTGTAACTCGTTAAACAGAATTCCTCTTGGCTCATTTTCATATGTGCGGTTTTGACAACTACACGAACACACGCGCACGTCTGTGTGGAACGGGCGCAAACACACACTCATGTATTGACACATGGGCAAACATGATCAACAGCTCATACACATATACACAAACAAACACAAACACACGCACACATACAGGGGGGGCTGTCTATAACACAAACACACACTATCTCTTAAACAAATACAATACCATTTATACTACACACACATGTAGACAAGCATAAGTTCAGTCCACACACACACACACACACACATATGCATGCACATATACATAAACAAATACATATAGACAAGTATAAATAATATAGGTCAGTATATGCATACACACACACACACACACACACACACATAGAGTGGCAGGCCTGTATGTAACATGCAACCACACACACACACACACAAACACTCACACACATACACATAAAAGCATAGCTGTCCACAAACACACACTCTCTCTCTCACACACACACACACACACACACACAGAGAGAGAGAGAAAATAAAAGCATAGCTCAGTCTATATGCATACACACACACACACACATAGACAGAGGTCTGTCTGTGACACACACGCGCGCGCGTGTGTTCTTTTGTATGCATTCTGCAGCTCTGCAGTGAAGCTTAACTGGTCGCGCGCTGCCGCTGTACGCAGGCCACCTCTGGATCTCACACAATAATGCAGCGCACATGCGCGTGTGTGTGCGCGTGCAGCACGAATCGCATGCCCCCTTTTGCCATCTTTTCTCCACAGCGCAGAAGCTAGCTGGAGTCGCACAAGCATGGCGAATAGAACACACACACACACACATACACACATACACACAAGCAGGCATTCTTCCGCGAGCTAGAGTGGAAACACAGGACATACACATTGGCAGCCAGACGCGCGCGCACATACACACGCACGCACGCACACAAAGAGCAGAAGGAGAGGAGGAGGAGGAGGAGTATCCATCCATTTTCTCCCCTCTTCTCCTTTACCTAGGCTCGCGCTGCGATGCCGAATCCCTCCTTCCTTCTCTCTTTTCTTTCCCCGCGTCTTTCTCTCCTCCTACCGCACGCAAGCGCGGACACACGCATGCGTCGCGTGCACGCACGAGCTCCCCATCATGAACGCTTTGCGAAATCATGCATATCTTTCTCTGTTGTTTGTTTGTTTGTTTGTTTTTTAAATCCCTTTTCCTTTTCTCTTCTCCAGCAGAAAAATCGGACTGACTGTACATACACACATATACACACAGGAACACTCATACACACACACACACTGATGCGCGCGTGCGTGCGCCTTCCTCCTCCTCCCCACCCCCTTTTCTTCCCTCTTTGCTCCACCGCCCTCTCCCTCTCTTCGTGTTTCTTCTTCTGCTGCTGCTCCTTCTTCGTTTTTTCCCTTTTTTTTATGTGCAGCGGGCACGAGCTAAAAAATTCCACGGTTAAGGGAACGCGAGACACGCACACGGGGAAGGAGGGCGAATGTATGACGGCTCGGTTATTTGCATATGATTTGCATATTTGCATATATTCTTAAGGTGAATGAAGGGAAGGAACGAAGACTGCGAGGACGCGCGCGTGTGCGTGTGTGTGATTTCTGTTAAGCAAGGCTTTTATTAAAAGACAACCTTTAACTAACAAATATATGCAAACGGTCAACAGGGAACTATTCCGTGATCAATAAACGTTTTAACTGAAGAGGAATATGTTGGGGATGGAACACCTTCAGTGTCACCACCGCACGTGCATGCTGATTTGTTTATGAATCTGCTAATCACATAACCTAGCTACCTATATCAGCAGTATGGGTCACTGCGTTAGCTAGTTAATTGTAACCATCGAACGACTGCCGGCGATCCACGAACATGAACGCAATGTTCTGGAACATCTGCGAGACCAAGTTAGGTCTTGTTATAGTGGCTATAAACAGTTGTCCCTCCATCCATCCATCTATTTTCTGTACCGCTTATCCTACACAGGGTCGCGTGAAGCCTGG